>NW_024404448.1:315000-615000 GCF_905171775.1 Rana temporaria
ACCTCCCCTCTCTATCCTCCATTTCTCTTTCCTCTCTTTATCCCTCTCTCCTCTTTCTCCTCTCTCTCTCTCTCTCTCACTCACTCACTCAATCTCTTTCTTCTCTCACTTTTTGTTCATAAAATGATGTCATACAAAGAAGATATTTTATCTTTAGATAAATAATATATTTATTTTTACAGAAAAATGCCACACTGTTTTGCACAAACTTGTGCCCACCGCAGCGGTAAAAAAAGTACTGCTGAAAATATTTCCCTTTTTATCTTTCCTAAAGATAACAAACTAATTAAAGCTTGGTTAGAAAAATCAGGAATGGACCCAAAAATTATTGATGAGTTCACAAAACTTGTACATGAAGATCGTCGTGGAGATATATACCGAATGTGTTCGGTGCACTTCAATAATGAGTGCTTTGTTATGCAAGGTACAAAAAGAAAACTGAAACCAGATGCGATACCAACTCTATTTCCACAAACTGCAACAAACAAATATTCAGAAGAAAACTGGGAAAGAATACTGACCAAAAGAGCAAGAACTGAATTCATGAGAGCGGTAATGTCACAATCAGATTCAATCAGCAATATTATGTGCAACTGCCAATGTCACCAATCCACAAAACCTAAAAGTGTCCAACATGCAGAGGTTGGTACACAAACTGAACACTTTGACTTTCCCTCAGCAGAGTCTGAGGAAAGTTATATTAAATTAGCAAACAAACGTTCCATGATTTTGGATCATTCGTATTCGCTTTCTGAACAAGAAACCGGAAACCCACCAGAGAGATGTCCCCGTCCTCTGTATTCCCGGGATTCCACACAGGAAGGTCACACCATCCCCCACCATCATCAGGTAGATGAGTGACAATTATTGGTAGTTCTGATTTATACACAGCATGTTTGTTACAATGAATGTTTTATTATATATTCAGAGTGGAAACCTCTGGGATGATAATATTGATGTTAAAGAAGAGTATAAAGAGGAGGATGAGGAGTATGGAGTGATGGAGGAGTTTTCAGAAGGACACAAGGATATGATGGAGCCACCTAATACCAGGAACCCACCAGAGAGATGTCCCCGTCCTCTGTATTCCCGGGATTCCACACAGGAAGGTCACACCATCCCCCACTGTTACAAGGTTGGTGGGACAGATGTTATAAAACACGCTTATAGAGACAATGGGCCAGATTCAGTAACAATTTACGCGGCGTATCTGTTGATATGCCGCGTAAATTCTCGGATGCGCCGGCGTATCTTTTTTTCTGTATTCAGAAAACAAGATATGACGGAATTGTGCTAAGATACGAGCGGCGTAAGTCTCTTACGCCGTCGTATCTTAGTTGCATATTTACGCTGGCCGCTAGGTGTCGCTTCCGTCGATTTACGCATTGAATATGCAAATTAGGTAGATACGCCTGTGACGGTATTAGAATGATATCCCCGTCAAAGATTCCCTTCTTCCCATAAAAGAACATCCCATCCTGGAATCGCCATAATAAGCCACACATGAGTCAGCGCTTACTGCTGGAACAAGACAGACTTTAATGGTATAACACACAGCTTATATGTAATTTACAAAGCTGTTACAATGACAATCTCCGCCCCTCACACTGGGGCTTCCATACAGATTATTAGGCAGACATTTCGGAGCCGACTCTGAAAACACATTTAATGACATCAGTGGAGTTAATTACTAGGTGTAACAGAATACATTATCTAGACAGCTTGGCCCCGCATATAGAAGAGATAATTACCACAATGAAGCAATCAGAATAATTAACCTGAGCCCCTTCTAATCACAGTAAACAGTAAAAACAGGTATCCTTCACACAACACACTAGATCAATTAACATTTCAACAGCCTGTTAGCAGAGTGAGTCACACCTGAAATCACCTTCTAACACAGCCCTTCTAACACAGCATTAACCAAGCAGGGAGAATTAAATTGAAGCATATAGGCAAAAAGTCCTTCACAATGGCCCCCCTTTTTCTCCCTGCTCCGGCAACCCGGTTGGACCTTCCCTGGTCCAGTAGGGTTGACGGGTTCAGAGCTTTTAGTCCGAGGTTAACTCCGTTTGGCGTGACTGACCTCCCTTGGCAACTGCTTCCGACTCAGGTATGTCACCGGGTCGTCAGATCACACGCCGGTCAGTCCCCAAGTCTTTGTGCGATCTGCAGAGTCACCAGAAGTCAGTGTGAAGACGGCGAATGGGTCTGTGCGCCGCCGTCTAGGTGTCCCGCTATGGGAGGGGACAGGTTATGGCTCTGAAGTGACAATCACAGGAGATTCATAAAAAAGAAAAAGTTATATTTGTTGAAATGCTGTAGCACTGGTGCTCAGAGTCCGGGGGGGGGGGGGGATCAGTGTCCCATAGGGTCAGCCACCCCCTGCTCCCTCCGCAGCCGCCGGTTCTCCTCTTTGAGCTTCTCCAGCTCCATCTCCAGTTCATGGAGCTTGGGGGGGTCAGCCTGCTGTGACCTCAGGTGGTTGTTCTCCTCCTCCATGCGGCTTATGCACTCCTCCAGCTCCATGTACTCACGGATCAGCTCCTGCTTGCTCATGTCCTGCAGGCTCTCCACGTGGTCCTTCATCATCAGGAACTGGGTGGTGGTGTAAGGGGCCACCGGTGGGCCCTTGGCGAACATCTCGGCCAGCATCTGGGACGCCCGCTGCGACTCCCTCTCCTCCAGTCGCTTCTTCTCCTCCCAGGTCAGCTTGTTATACGGCTTCCAGGACCTCTTCTTCTTGGAGGGTGGCCGGCGGTGCCTCTTTCTGCCCAGCTCCCTCCAGGGTCCCTCCGGCTCATGGCTGTCGCCCATGACCAGCTGACAATGGTGTTCCCTGTTGTCCGTAATAACAGATTGTACCATGAGGGCTTCGTAAGGGGTGCCCAATGGTTCTTCCTGACCCAGCTCCTGGGGATCCCAAGCCAAGTCTACACAATAGCCTGCTGCTGGTGGGCGGTACCCAGGTTGAGACCAATTTGACCTGGTGTTGTCATCCATGGGGCAATTCTGCTTGAAGTGACCCAGCTGTTTGCACCGGAAGCAGCGTTGTTCGTTTGACGTCCGTCTGGATGTGATTGTAAAATTGCTCCAGGAGCATTAGTTGCAAAATGTCCTCTGCGGTGGTGGCCTGGCTGCTGTTAACCCAGTTAGAGGCCGACAGGGATAACTGGCATGCCCATTCCGCGTAAGAGTCTTTCGTGGTTTTGCGTGAGTCCCTGAACTTCTGTCGGTGGGACTCTGGGGTTACTGCGTAACGAGCCAGGAGCACTTCTTTAACCCGGGCGTAGCTATGGATCTCCTGCTCTGGCACGGTCCGGAAAGCATCAGAAGCTTTGCCTGACAGTTTGCCTGACAATATTGCAACCCACTCTCCTCTAGCTATTCGGTGCAGGTTACATTGTCGCTCAAAATCTGCCAGGTAGTTATCAATTTCACAGTCCTTTTCATCAAAAGCTTTAAAAGCGCTAAACGGAATCTTCCTTGTGTCTGCTGTGCTGTACTCACTGTTTGGAGAATGTGCGGCTGCTTGTTGGACTGCTGCCAGTTTTAACTGTAGTTCTGCGTCTCTTATTTGTTTATCCTTCTGTAGTTCTGCGTCTCTTATTTGTTTAGCCTTCTGTAGTTCTGTGTTTACTAACCGGTCCATCACTTTCAGCACCACATCCGCCGTTGGGTTCGGACCGAACCATGCTAGCTTCTCTCTCATTACTTTGTTGGCTTGCGATTCCTCCTCCTAATACACTGGTGTCTCCATCTCTTGTACTGCTGGCGTTGCTGCAACCAAGTTCTCCTGGCCTAGCTCCATTAATTCTGCTATGATGACCCGCTTGGGTTTGTTGCTAGCAATCCTTCCACGAACTTCCAGTAGTTCTTCCAGTGTCTGCTTGGAATCCGGGTGTAAAGGAGAGTAGAAGGGAAAATCCCGCTGCTGCCAACCAATTGTGACGGTATTAGAATGATATCCCCGTCAAAGATTCCCTTCTTCCCATAAAAGAACATCCCATCCTGGAATCGCCATAATAAGCCACACATGAGTCAGCGCTTACTGCTGGAACAAGACAGACTTTAATGGTATAACACACAGCTTATATGTAATTTACAAAGCTGTTACAATGACAATCTCCACCCCTCACACTGGGGCTTCCATACAGATTATTAGGCAGACATTTCGGAGCCGACTCTGAAAACACATTTTCTTTAGATAATGACATCAGTGGAGTTAATTACTAGGTGTAACAGAATACATTATCTAGACAGCTTGGCCCCGCATATAGAAGAGATAATTACCACAATGAAGCAATCAGAATAATTAACCTGAGCCCCTTCTAATCACAGTAAACAGTAAACACAGGTCTCCTTCACACAACACACTAGATCAATTAACATTTCAACAGCCTGTTAGCAGAGTGAGTCACACCTGAAATCACCTTCTAACACAGCATTAACCAAGCAGGGAGAATTAAATTGAAGCATATAGGCAAAAAGTCCTTCACAACGCCGATTCACGAACGTAGTTGTGGCCGGCGTATCTACTTGTGTCGTTTACCTAAGGCGTCAGACTGGCGTAAAGTTACACCTGCTATAAAGAGGCGCAGCCAATGTTAAGTATGGACGTCGGGACAGCGTCGTATTGTACGTCATTTACGTCATTTGCGTAAGCCGATTCAGAATGGGGCTGGGCGTAAGTTACGTTCACGTCGTTTTCAATGACTATTTGCAACGTGATTTGGAGCATGCGCACTGGGATACGTTCACGGCCGGTGCATGCACAGTTCGCTCGGCGCGTCATTTACGTGGGGTCAAGGATAATTTATATACAACATGCCCCCTACCTGTCCAATTTGAATTACGCGCAGATATGCCGGCCCATTTACGCTACGCCGCCGCAACTTACGGAGCAAGTGCTTTGTGAATACAGCACTTGCCTGTATAAGTTGCGGAGGCGTAGCGTAAATAGGATACGTTACGCCCGCACAAAGATACGCTCTCCATCCTGAATCTGGCCCAATGTGTGGATTGTTAGTGTGATGTCGCCATATTTAATCTTATATAAATATTTTACAGATGATATTCTCTCTCATTCTCTTGATTTAGAGTGGAGATCCAATCAATATAGAACTTGAGGTGAAATCAGAAGAAGAAGAGACGTATGTGAGGGATGATCAGCAGTCTATGGAGGAGGATGGAATAACGGGGACATTTATAGAGGAGGACACTCCTACAGAGATCAGCACAGGTGGGTCATTAACACTAAATCCATTCCTCCACCCATACTGCTCACTGATTGGTCCAGAGTAGGGCGGGGACTGGGTGATATCAGCCTGTAATCCCCTGGTCACTTTCCTGAGCTGTGTTCCCCTGTATGCCTGTATTTCTCTCGGATAATCTTCCTTCTCTGTGCTGCAGACACAATTTATGTCTCTAGACTGGATTTATGGAGATTCTGGGGTTCAGCTCAAAGCAAAATGTTCATTTTCACCATAGATGGTACTAGACCTAGGTACCTGGGTTTTAGGTCTCCTTCCCCATGCCCAGGTCTAGCATGATCTCTGACAGAACAATTTTACCAGGATTACTTGCTCTGTTATTTGCTGGCTGTGCCGGGTGGAGGGATATGTCTGTATAGTCTCAGACCCAAGTCACTGAGTGCAGTCTCAGGAGATGGGAGGCAGCGGTGTGGGATCTCTGCAACTTGTCTCATGTAAAAAAATGAATTTACCACTGAATATCAATATTATGAGTCCTGACCTTTTTTCTCGTCGTTTTTCACGTCGTTTTTTTTCTCATCGCAAAAATCGCTTGTATGTATGCTTTTCCGAGGGGGAAAAAACACAAATGTTCAGAATCAAGTATGCAGCCCAAAAGCAGGCGCCATTTGAAAGGAACTCCCCCTTTAAGTCCCGTTGTTCGCCACCGCGCTTTGCTCGACCGTTTTTTTCATGAACTTGTGTATGCAAGGCAGGCTTGAGAGGAATCACGACGAATCACGCAGAGTAAAACATCGTTTTTTTGCAGGACCGGAAAAACGGTCGTATACGCGGCATAACACTATATAATTTATATTGTACATTGCATACTCCTGACCCCTGCACTATATACTCTATGTTGTACATTACATACTCCTGACCCCTGCACTATATACTCTATGTTGTACATTACATACTCCTGACCCCTGCACTATATACTCTATATTATACATTACATCATTCTGATACTATATAGTCCTATCTGTTGATTCTTATACAATATGTTGTACATTACATACTCCTGACCCCTGCACTCTATGTTGTACATTACATCATTCTGATACTATATAGTCCTATCTGTTGTATCGTATACAATATGTTGTACATTACACAGTCCTGACTTCTGTTCTCTACCCACTGCTATATATACACATAAAATGTATTCTCTTTTGTTACACCCATTTTCTGCCAGCTGGACATTTTATATCTGATTATTTGATTGGAGCACAGACTTTTACATGGTGATAATAATGTGATAACATCCTCAGACTTTGGAACCTTAAACAGAAAGTGATAATGGGGGAGGAGTCAATAACCCAATGATGTTGGTCTTCAGGATCAGTCCAGTCTTCATCTTGGTTGTTCTCCCCCATCCTCACTCTCTGACCTCTGGTGGGGCTCAGCCCCGCTGTTATGCATGACTAAATAAAGAAATGCAGGACTTCTTGTGTTGGGAAGATGGCAATGAGTGATGGAGGAGGAGGGGACACTCGTCCTATAATCCCCTCATCACTGTCACTCCTAAAAAAGACAGTTCTCGTTGTTTCCTCACTCTCTGACTCCATGAATAAAGAAATGATCTGGTAGGAGATCAGAGGACCCATTTACTAGTTACCTTGAGGGGGGAATTGTAAGATCCTCAGAGACAAAGCTGCCTGATGTGGGCAGAGTCCTGATTTAGGGGAACCAATCTGCTCATGTCTAGTAATAATCTTTGTATTTCTATTTTAGTAGATGGACGGGAGATGAGGAAAACCTCAGAGGATTGTCTCACTTTGTCTCCAGACTGTAAAGTAGAAGATGAGGATATCACACAGTATAGTCCAGGAGAAAACCTGACTACCTCAAATGTCCATCCGGCACCACACAGTGTAAATGGACCATCGTATTCCTCTTATCCCGAGGAACCTCAGACTGTGCGGGACAGTGCCGGACCATCGTATTCCTCTTATCCTGAGGAACCTCAGACTGTGCGGGACGGTGCCGGACCATCGTATTCCTCTTATCCTGAGGAACCTCAGACTGTGCGGGACGGTGCCGGACCATCGTATTCCTCTTATCCTGAGGAACCTCAGACTGTGCGGGATGGTGCCGGACCATCGTATTCCTCTTATCCTGAGGAACCTCAGACTGTGCGGGACAGTGTCGGACCATCGTATTCCTCTTATCCTGAGGAAGCTCAGACTGTGCGGGACGGTGCCGGACCCGGACCATCGTATTCCTCTTATCCTGAGGAACCTCAGACTGTGCGGGACGGTGCCGGACCATCGTATTCCTCTTATCCTGAGGAACCTCAGACTGTGCGGGGCGGTGCCGGACCATCGTATTCCTCTTATCCTGAGGAACTTCAGACTGTGCGGGACGGTGCTGTCCTTCCAATAGAGAAGAGCTTTTCCTGTCCTGAGTGCGGGAAGTGTTTCCGTTTTGAATCTAGTCTTAATGTGCATAAAAGATTTCACACAGGGGAGAAGCCGTATTCCTGTCCTGAGTGCGGGAAATGTTTTACACAGAAGTGTGATCTTTACAGACATCAGAGATGTCACACAGGGGAGAAGCCGCATTTCTGTTCTGAGTGTGGAAAATGTTTTTCAGAGAAGTCCGATCTTTCCAAACATCAGCGATCTCACACGGGGGAGAAGCCATATTCCTGTCCTCAGTGCCGGAAATGTTTTTCACAGAAGTCCAGTCTTTCCAAACATCAGCGATCTCACACGGGGGAGAAGCCATATTCCTGTCCTCAGTGCCGGAAATGTTTTTCACACATGTCCAGTCTTTACAAACATCAGAGATCTCACACAGGGGAGAAGCCGTATTGTTTTTCATGGAAGGCCATTCTTTCCACATATGAGCGATCTTACACGAGGCAGAAGCCGTATTCCTGTCCTGAGTGCGGAAAAAGTTTTTCACGGAAGGCCAGTCTTTCCACACATCTGAGATCTCACACAGAGGAGGAGCCATATTCCGGTCCTGAGTGAGGGAATTGTTCCTCACTGAAGTCCTGTCTTTCTGTACATCAGGGATCCCACACAACCCTTGAGGTGTATTAGTGAGTGCGGGAAATGTCTTGTATATGAATGTTGCTGGACATCACAGCTCTCATGTGGGGAAGAAGCACACCCTGATATACACCTCAGATATACTCCATGGCTGATTTTCATCATGTAAGAAACAGTTTCAGGGGTCTGGAGATTTTTTGAAAAAACAACTTGTCCAAGGGACAAAAATCGTGGTCCCAATCGCCTTGTCCCTCATCTACCAGAGAGCTCAGCAGTTACACAAAGCCTCAGGTTTTCATTGTCACCATTACAACCTTCTAGCTGCCAACCTCCTAACGACCAATGACATCATGAGCTGATAAGGGGGATGTCAGTTGTCTGAATATCATCCTTGTGTGACCCTCCCCCGCCTCTCTCCATCAGCTTTGGGGTCTCATTAGTTGAGTGATGGAGAAAAACTGAGGGGGAAGAGAAACATTGGAATACTAGTCAGTACCAGTTTGCAAAAGTGTATTTGCTTTGGAAGAATAAATCACTTATAATGTTGGGTGTCTTATGTGTGTGGATGTTGTTACATTATGTAGAACTAATAGAATAGTTTTTACATTTTGGATTGGGGCGCCTCAAGACTGTCCATCATTTTGAAGGACGTCTGGACTGAAAAAATGTTAAGAAACACTGACGGAGGACAAAAAGTCCCATATTTGATGATTGTTTGGTGACAGGTTCTCTTTAATGAGACATCCCGGGTCTAAAAGAACCCCCAATGTCCCCCTGTGCTCCACTGAATGTAATGTAATACAGATTATACTGCTTTATATTCTTTCCTGGCCTTGATGGCAGGAAAACTGTCAACGAGGACCTGGAAGTGATGTCATCTCTCCTCCCTCCCTTCTACCCATCATCACCCGATATGCTGGTCCCGGGTCCCAGATGGGTAAGAGGAGCCCCGGATACATCGCGGGTGTGTGTCGGGGTGGGGGGCACTTTACCGGGGATGTGGAAACGTTCGCTCAGCCACCCGAATGCTTCCATCCGACAAGTAAACCTGCTCCTTGCTCGCCCACAGCAGGGCTAAATGTTATAAAAAGTATACCTATCCGACCCTCAGAACTGCATGTCTTAGGTGTCAGGCGATAGGAATTGCTCATCCCGGAGTTCATAAGGAGATCAGAGATCACCAAAGACATGGATGAAGTGTTGTACCGTGTTGCCCATTGATAGCAGTAGAACAATAAAAATTGAGTCATTACCTCTCATTGGCTGAGTACATTTTGTGGTGGAAGATTTCACAAACACTAAAAAAAATTGTATGAATGTGAGTATCATTCACCCAGCTGTGATGAATATTGGATGTATTTTATTTCATACTCTGATTTCTTTGGCTCCATCTAGTGGCCATAATGCAGTAGTGTGCTATTTTTACTAATGGAGATATGTCAGGAAAAATACCCCATTATGGTCACTAGATGGAGCTGACAATCGGAGGAAATCACTTTGTTACATTATGGGCAGAATATGTAATGGCTGGATGAGTGATTGTCACATTCATCCCATGAATTCTCTATAAGTAGACCCCTTAGTTTCCTTCATCAGACATGTCTTCATACTAATACCTGAGATCACACTCATACACTAATGCCGCGTACACACGATCACTTTTTGTGATGAAAAAAAACGACGTTTTAAAAAACGTCATTTAAAATGATCGTGTGTGGGCAAAACGTCGTTTTATGTCTTCTGAAAAACGTCAAAAAAATTTTTTGAACATTTTTTGTGTCATCTTTCAAAATGTAGTTTTTTGTGTCATAAAAAATGATCGTGTGTGGGCAAAACGACGTTTAAAATTACGTTTTTAAACCCGCGCATGCTCAGAGGCAAATTATGAGATGGGAGCTTCAATGGAACAGAGTGCTGTTGAACGTGGTGTACGTAACTGCGCTTTGCAAGAGCATTTTCAGAAAACGATGGTGTGTAGGCAACGTCGTTTTTTAAAATTAAGTTTGAAAAACGTCGTTTTTTTTTCATGCGATAAAACGTCGTTTTTTTTTTTTCATCACAAAAAGTGATTGTGTGTACGCGGCATTAGAGTGGTTGTAAAGGTTCAGTTTTTTATTTTAAATAATAAACATGTCATACTTACCTCCACTGTGCAGTTTGTTTTGCCACAGACCCCCCCCCCCCCTGAGGTTCTTCTATGTATTTGGGGGACCTTTGGAGGGTCTGTGTGCTGTATAATAAAAAAAGAAACTGGCAATGAAATTTTCTGGAAATTTAAACCGATACATTTTTTTCTGTGTAAATGTCACTTTTTCTGTAGCCGTCCTACAACAAGAATGAGGAAATGTATAGAGCCCCCAAATACATACCAGTCCCTCTGAGTGTAAGATGGATATTAACTGCTTAATGACCGCCGCATGTAAATATACGTCCACAGAATGGCACGTACAGGCAGATGCCTTCCCGCGGGTCCGATCGGGACCCCCCGTTAAATGCGGTGGTCGGTAAGCCTCTGGGAGCGATCCGGGATGAGGGGGCGGCTGTTCATTTCTGTCCACCCCCTCGCGATCGCTCCCAGCGAATCCGCTTCCACCCCCCCTCTGCCCGCCCTCTGCCTGTGTAATGTAAACACAGGCAGAGGAAGTGATGTCACCTCTCCTCTCGGCAGTATTTTCGTTCCGGCGAGAGGACAGAAGACATCACAAGTGAGTTGCACAACACTACACTGACACCAGTACACATAGGCACACCTAACCCCTTCAGATCACCCCCCCTATCACAGTGTCACTAATAGCAGTGATCATATATTTACTGATCACTGCATAATGGGGCTGATTTACTATTGTCACTGCGTTGCGCCGGTTCATGGCTTAATTAGTGCGCTGGATGAACCCTTAATTAGGCGCATGACCGGGCGCAGCAGCAGGGCAATGCAATTGATATGTAAAGCCACGCCAAACTCCCTATAGAAGTCTATGGGGGAAATCTAAAGTGCTAATTTTAAAGGCTAATCTGCAAGTTTTGTCCTAAAAAGTGTTTGGGAACCTGGGTCCTGCCCCAGGGGACATGTATCAATGCTTTTTTTATTTTTAAAAACTACAGTGAAGCAGTGAATTTAATAATGCTTAAAGTGCAACAATAAAAGTGAAACATTCATTTAAATTTCGTACCTGGGGGGGGTGTAAAGTCAGCATGTGAAAAAGCGCATGTTTCCCGTACATAGAACTGTCTCTGCACAAAATGACATTCTGAAGAAAAAAGGCATTTAAAACTGACTCGTGGCTATAATGAATTGTCAGCTCCCGGCAATTGTGAGAGGATTCAATCATAAAAAAAAAGCGTGGGGTCCCCCCAAATTCCATTACAAGGCCCTTCAGGTCTGATATGGATATTAAGGGGAACCCCCCACCGTCAATTAAAAAAAAAATGAAGTGGGGTTCCCCCCAAATATCCATACCAGACCCTTCAGGTCTGTGAAAAGTGTAAAAAAAAGACAAGAGACGGTTTTTGACAAGTCTTTTATTAATATCTTCTTTCTGCTTCTTCTTCTTCTTCTTCTTCCATCTTCTTCTTCTTTTCTTCTTTCCTTCGATTTCTTCATCCATCTTCTTCTTCTTTTCTTCTTTCCCTCGATTTCTTCATCCATCTTCTTCTTCCTCTGCTTCTTTCTTGGGACTTCTCTTCCCGCATCTTGACCGGCGTATTCTTCCATCTTCTTCTCCTTCCGCCGGCCTTCTCGTCCGCATCTTCTTCCCCGGATGCTGCGCTTCCAATTGAATTCCCCGCCGTGTGACGCTCCTGGGACCACGCCCCCCTCTGACGCCACGGGTAATCTCCTAAGAAACTTCCTGTGTGGTGCATGTGCGTCAGAGGGGGCGTGGTCTCAGGAGCGTCACACGGCAGGAAATTCAATTGGAAGCGGAGCGTCCGGGGAAGAAGAAGCCGCGCAAGATGCGAACGAGCTTCAAATTGAATTCCCCGCCGTGTGCCGCTCCTGTGACTACGCCCCCCTCTGACGCACATGTACCACACGGGAAGTTTCTTAGGAGATTACCCGTGGCGTCAGAGGGGGGCGTGGTCCCAGGAGCGGCACATGGCGGGGAATTGAGTTTCCAGCACAGCATCCGGGGAAGAAGATGCGGACGAGAAGGCCGGCGGAAGGAGAAGAAGATGGAAGAATACGCCGGTCAAGATGCGGGACGAGAAGACCCAAGAAAGAAGAAGAAGATGGAGGAAGAAACCCAAAGAAAAGAAGAAGATGGAAGAAGAAAGAAGATATTAATAAAAGACTTGTCAAAAACCGGCTCTTGTCTTTTTTTACACTTTTCACATTTCTTTTGTGAAATGGTAGAGGTACAATGTACCCCATTACCATTCCACACAGGGGGGGGGTGGGATCTGGGGGTCCCCTTTGTTAAAGGGGTCTTCCAGATTCTAATAAGCCCCCCACCCACAGACCCCCACAACCACCGGCCAGGGTTGTGGGGATGAGGCCCTTGTCCCCATCAACATGGGGACAAGGTGCTTTGGGGGGACCCCAAAGCACCCTCCCAATGTTGAGGGCATGTGGCCTGGTGCGGTTCAGGAGAAGGGGGGCCGCACTCTGTCCCCCCCTCTTTTCTGCGGCCGGCTAGGTTAACGTGCTCAGATAAGGGTCTGGTGTGGATTTTTGGGGGAACTCCATGCCATTTTTTTTTTAAATTTGGGGTGGAGTTCCCCTTAAAATCCACACCAGACCTGAAGGGTCTGGTATTGATATTTGGGGGGAACCCCACGTCTTTTTTTAATTGACAGCGGGGTTCCCCTTAATATCCATATGAGACCTGAAGGGCCTTGTAATTGAATTTGGGGGGACCTCCACGCTTTTTTTTTATGAATGAATTCTCTCACAATTGCCGGAGCCGACAATTCATTATTGCCGCAAAGCCGGTTTTAAATGACTTTTTTCCTTCGGAATGTCATTTTGTGCAGGGACAGTTCTATGTACGGGAAACATGCGCTTTTTCACATGCTGCCTTTACACCCCCCCCCCAGGTACGAAATTGAAAGGAATTTTTCACTTTTATTGTTGCACTTTAACCACTTCCATACCGCGCCTATTCTGGCACTTCTCTCCTTCATGTAACAATTATAGTTTATTCCTTGAAAATTACTCAGGACCCCCAAACATTATATATATTTTATTAGCAGACACCATAGGGAATAAAGTGGCGGCCATTTTTTTTTTAAATTTCCAACGGTATTTGCGCAATAATTTTTCAAACGCCTTTTTTATTTTTGCAAAAAAAAAACGGTTTCATGAATTAAAAAATAAGAAAGCAGTAAAGTTAGCCAAATTTTTAGGGATAATGTGAAAGATGATGTTACACCGAGTATATAGATACCGAACATGTCACGCTTTAATATTGCGCACACTCATGGAATGGCGCCAAACTTCGGGACTTAAAAATCTCCATAGGCGACGCTTTATTTTATTTTTTTAGGTTACCAATTTAGAGTTACAGAGGAGGTCTAGTGCTAAAAGTATTGCTCTCGCTCTAACGCACGCGTCAATACCTCACATGTGTGGTTTGAACGGTGTTTACATATGTGGGTGGGACTTACATGCGTGTTCGCTTCTGAGTGCGAGCTCAGGGGCGTTTTAATTTTTTTTTTTTTATCGAATATTTATCTTTTTGCACTTTTTTGTCCCTTTTTTTTATTTTGGATCACTATTATTCCTATTACAAGGAATGTACACATCCCTTGTAATAGGACTAGTGTGTGACAGGTCCTCTTTATGGAGAGATGCGGGGTCAATAAGACCCCACATCTATCCTCCAAGCTGGAAAGCATGAGATCGGAAAAAAAAACACTGATCTCATCCTTTCAGCCGCGATCATGTTCGTTCAGCACAGTGGTGTAGTGGATAGTACTTTCACCTAGCAGCAAAAAGGGTCGCTGGTTCGAATCCCACCCGTGACACCATCTGCCTGGAGTTTGCATGTTCTCCCTGTGCCTGCATGGGTTTCCTCCCACACTATAAAAACATGCTGTAAATCGGATCCGGTCTAAATAAGCCCTAATATGCAGTAGTATATTTAGGTTTTGTGCTGTCCTAGGCCTGACTACATTTCTGCACCTCCTAATAGAAAAATGACCCACCCCTTCCTGTCAAGGCCACACCCTGTTTTTGTATGACCCGCCCAGGAATTTTCAGGGGACCCACACACTAGTTCTGGGGGGGGAGGGGGTTACTGGATCCCCTAATTTGCATAGTTTTTCTCTCACTTCCTGTTTGGCTATGGGGCAGGAAGTGAAGGCAAATCTCCCCAATTGGACACAGATAATACAAATTAAACTGACAGGGCCTATAACCCTCCCTCACTCTATCCAAAATTAAAGAAAATAAAAAGTGTTGATTATAGTTCTAGTTTAAGCACAAATTTCAGAGAGTTTTATTGAGAGGCCTAAGAAAATATAACCATACCAATAGGCCAGGATACAGCGTTGCTAATATGTATGAATGTGTGTGTTAGGGCCCCCCACAAACACCACCCAATGTTAACTAAAAAATTATTAATTTGCAAATAAGTATTATCTGCTCATTTTTTTGGGGGATGTCTGCACCCCTGATAGTGACAACATTTGTGAGGTGTCTTCACCCTTTCTAATTCATTCACTTCCTGTCACATAGCCAAACAGGAAGTGAGGGTAAAACCTTACTAATATCTTTTCTTGGGGACACAGAGATCAATCTAAATAGTTTCCCATTATGGAAATTGCACTCTAGCATTTTGCTGTGTACACCCCAAATTATTAGGGATCTTGGACTTTGGGGTCCATTTACTAAAGGCAAATCCACTTTGCACTACAAGTGCAAAGCAAGGAAGAAAACAAAACAACTTTGCTTCTACAGGATTGGATGTTAAAACCATCAGTGCTTCCTCTCTGATTTTCAACAACTATGCTTGTACTGCAGAGTGGCTTTGCCTTTACTAAACCCCAAACTAAATAATCATTTGGGGCAGGGATCCTCAAACTACGGCCCTCCAGCTGTTGTAGAACTACACATCCCATGAGGCCTTGTAATGCACTGACATTCACAGACATGACTAGGCATGATGGGAATTGTAGTTCCTGAACAACTGGAGGGCCGTAGTTTGAAGACCCATGATTTGGGGTGTACACAGCAGTGCTGGAGTGCAATATGCTTAATGGGGACACTAGTTAGATTGACCTGTGTCCCCAAGAAAAGACACTGGTAGGGTTTTAACCTCACTTCCTGTTCAGCTGTGTGACAGGAAGTGAAGCCAATTTTAAGAAAAGAGACACAAAGCTCAACCCAAAAAAAACACAAGCAGGGGTTCTAACACTCACTTGGCTTCCCTCAAACACCCACAATTAGAATAGGATTGCCCTGCGCTAGATTTAAGCACAGTGCTGTAAATCAGCACGTCAAGCCTGTCCACCAATAGCAGCCCCCCCCCCCCCCCCCCAACAGGCCATGTTTGCAGGTTTTCTTTCATCTTGCACATGTGCTTTAAAGACAGTCTGGACAGCAATTCTTGATAAGAGAAATCCACAAAACATGTCCTGTCAGGGGTACTTGAGGGCTGAGGACCACTGCAGTAAAAAGAAAATACTTACCACTTTGTCTTTAATTTCCTGGTGATTAAACATGGCAAACATTTCATGATTACACACCAGGAAAGAAGCTTAGACAAAAATCACACCTAATTTGTTAGGCCAAACCTATTTCAGCTGCAGCTGACTGTAGCATTAAAAAGTAACAAAAACAAACTTCAAAATTTGAAAGTAATTTTTATTGGTCAACAAAACAAGGAAAGCAAAAAAGACAAACAAACAAAAACACACACACACACACACAAAAATAAATTTAAAAAATCAAAATAAACATAGGTTAACCGTCCCAACATCTTCAGAAATATTTTTCAAAATAAGGCAGCAGAGACAAATACATACAATTGAACATCATTTAAAAATAAACAAAAAACATTGGCAAAATAAAAATAAACATGCTCCAAACCACATTTCTGTTTAGCAACAACATTCCTGCCAGTTTGCCCCTCTGAGGGCAGCTGAGGAATGATCGATCCACGCTTTTTAACATGTGTGCTTGTGTGCTAGTAATGAAGCAATTGAAATCACATGAACAAATTTCAGTCTCTAGTTTGGGTGAACTTGTTAGTGGTTACACCTGTTAAGGATGTCCTTAAATTACTAACCCACCCACGCTCTATGAGCATGCTCAGAGACATCCAAGTGATTTTTCCCCTCAAAAAGAAAGTAAAACATTTCTAAGTGTCTGAGCAGGCTCAGTTCATCTCACATGCAGGAACAAAGCTGCAATGGCTGCTGAAAGCATGAGAGCTGTGTTTTTTCCCCCTGAACTCATGCTTTCCAGCCTGAAGGGGAGGTCTTAATGAATTATTACGTAACAAAAATAAATAATAATAATTAAAATGCCCCTGTCCCTAGTAGCTCCCAGTCAGAAGCGAACACGCACATTTTTTTTCAGGTTAACAGTTTAGAGTTACAGAGGAGGTCTAGTGCTAAAAGTATTGCTCTCGCTCTAACGCACGGGTCAATACCTCACATGTGTGGTTTGAACGATGTTTACATATGTGGGCGGGACTTGTGTAAGTCCCGCCCACATATGTAAACACCGTTCAAACCACACATGTGAGGTATTGACGCGTGCGTTAGAGCGAGAGTAATACTTTTAGCACTAGACCTTCTCTGTAACTATAAACTGGTAACCTGAAAAAAAAAACGTTGCCTATGGAGATTTTAAAGTACTGAAGTTTGGCGCCATTCCATGAGTGTTTGCAATAGTAAAGCGTGACATGTTAGGTATCTATTTACTCGGTGTAACATCATATTTCACATTATCGCCAAAAATTTGGCTACATCTAGTTTTTTTTTTAATTCTTAACCACTTGAGCCCCAGACCATATTACTGGTCAATGACCGGGCCAGTTTTTGTGATTCGGCACTGCGTCTTTTTAACTGACAATTGCGCGGTCGTGCGACGTGGTTCCCAATCAAAATTTACCGTCCTTTTTTTCCCCACAAATAGATTTTTTTTTTTTGGCGGTATTTGATCACCTCTGCGTTTTTTCTTTTTTTTGCTATAAACAACAATAGAGCGACATTTTTTTTTACAAAGAAAAATCATTTTACTGTTTGCTATAATAAATATCCCCCAAATTATCTAAAAATAATCGTATTTTCCCTCAGTTTAGGCCGATACGTATTCTTCGACATATTTTTGGTTCCAAAAAATCGCAATAAGCGTTTGATTGGTTTGCGCAAAAGTTCTAGCGTCTACAAAATAGGGGTTAGTTTTATGGCTTTTTTATTAATATTTTTTTTTTTACTAGTAATTGCGGTGATCAGCGATTTTTATCGGTACTGCGACATTATGGCGGACACATTTTTGGGACCATTGTCATTTTTCTAGCGACCAATGTTCTAAAAATGCATTGCTTACTATAAAAATGTCACTGGCAAGGAAAGGGGTTAACACTAGGGGCAAGGGAGGGGTTAATTATGTTCTTTGGGTGTGTTCTAACTGTAAGGGGGGTGGGACTGACTAGGGGAAATGACAGATCGCTGTTCATACATTGTATATTTGCGTATTTTTTTTTTTTGCCCACCTTCCAAGACAAGTCGCCAGGACACTATTGATAGTCGCCATGGCGACCTGGCGCCCGGGATTTGTCGATCCCTGCGACAGACAACCGTTGGTTGTCAGATTTTCTGATGGTCAGTACACAAGTCTGTCACACAAAAGTTGAAAGTACAAATACGCATGCTCGGAATCAATGCTCACCAAACATGAAATTAGCAGAAGGGCACCAAAGGGTGGCACTCAAGAGCTGAAATTCCTTGTACATTACTATGTTTGTTGGCCGACAATTATGTATCGTTAGTATGCCAGACAAGGTCCAGGCACACCCCCTGAAGATAAAAATCAGACACTCGGTTGACCAACAAATGGATAATTTTTATTTTTATCTTGCTATCAATGGCCAACACAATACAACACTTCATCCATGTGTAGCATTACCCCCAGTGGAGCTGCTGGATTTTTGGGCGGCGTAATACCTCTTGGCTCCTCCGAATTCCTAGGGGTGGATAATGCGTATTGCATGAAGTAGAAGTAAAGGAAAGTCCAGACAGGTGCTCTTTATTACCCAGCCGGGTAAAAACAGTAAACTTGTGGTGAGGAAAGTAAAGCTGAAGAAGAAAGGAGAACAGCAGATTCAGGCGTAATGATAGGAAACAGTCCTGCTTGCAAACGTAACACTTATTAGCACCACTCCCGCCGGAGTGGGTCTAGTGTACCCGGACAGGCCTCTCTCACTGACCCGGACAGGCCTCTCTCACTGACCCGGACAGGCCTCTCTCACTGACCTGGCAGCCGGAGTATCACTCGGGCAATTGTAGGATAAAGTTTCTGCCACAGACCCTCCTTGGTGAACTTGGGTGAATGTCTCTGCCACAGACCCTCTCAATGAGCCTCAGAAAGATACCTCTGCCACAGGTCCCTTCTGGGTTGAATTCTTGGAGATATGCCCCCCTAAATGAGTTACGTCTGCATCTCCTTCAACTTGTCGCCCAGGCACCGACTGACAGGAGATCAATCCTGCAGTGTCCAGCTACCTCGATCCCCGGTGGTTTGTCCAGGCCCTTTTTGACCGCCAGCCTCTCAATGGCGCTCCTCAGACAGACTCTCCACCGAACAGCAAATACAGCTTGGGATCCTCAAAGTGGGAACCCAGTCACTCAGTGGGTCCCAGTCGCTGTTCAGATGCTCCTGGCCAACATGGCCCCGGAACCAGGAACACCATGTGGCATGCACGCCCCGGCCAGGTAGGCCATAATGCCGGGGCGCCGTGATGTGGCCACCCTAAAGGTGGGTGCCACACTGGAGGAAGAAGACCCAAAACCAATGGTGTCTGGCCCATAAATACCCCTCCCCAGCATGCACAGCGAGGACAAACCCTCGTGATTGGCTGCTGGGAAAGAGCACCCAAACCTTGACTCCCCTGCTGCCACCTGCACCCCCGGGGCTGGAAGAACACCCCAGTACAGCAGAATGGCCCACAGCACAGTCAAGCTGAGACAGAGAATGCATTTTGCTACTAACAATCTGGATCAGAGTTTAACTACACTCCGATCTACACTTAAATTTAACTAGCACCAGTACTGTAAAGCTACACATGTCTTTGGTGTTCTCTGATCTCCTTATGAACTACAGTATATCTGAGGTGTATATCAGGGTGTGCTTCTTCCCCACATGAGAGCTGTGATGTCCAGCAACATTCATATACAAGACATTTCCCGCACTCAAGGCACCAATACACTTCGAGGGTTGTGTGGGATCCCTGATGTACAGGAAGACAGGACTTCAGTGAGGAACATTTCTCTCACTCAGGACAGGAAAGAGGCTTCTTCCCCGTGTGAGATCTCTGATGTCTTGAAAGATTGTACTTCTCAGAAAAACATTTCCCGCACTCAGGACAAGAATATGGCTTCTCCCCCGTGTGAGATCTCTGATGTTTGTAAAGACCAGACCTGTCTAAAAAACATTTCCCGCACTCAGGACAGGAATATGGCTTCTCCCCCTTGTGAGATCTTTGATGTCTGTAAAGAACGGACTTTTGTGAAAAAGATTTCCCACACTCAGGACAGGAATGCGGCTTCTCCCCTGTGTGAGATCTCTGATGTATGTAAAGATAGAACTTGTCTGAAAAACATTTCCCACACTCAGGACAAGAATACGGCTTCTCACCTGTGTGAGATCTTTTATGCACATTAAGTTTGTATTTAGACTGGAAACACTTCTCGCACTCAGTACAGAAAAAGCTCTTCTCTGTTGGAAGGACGGCACCGTCCCGCACAGTCTGAGGTTCCTCAGGATAAGAGGAATATGATGGTCCGGCACCGTCCCGCACAGTCTGAGGTTCCTCAGGATAAGAGGAATACGATGGTCCGGCACCATCCCGCACAGTCTGAGGTTCCTCAGGATAAGAGGAATACGATGGTCCATCTACACTGTGCGGTGCTGGATGGACATTTGAGGTAGTCGGGTTTTCTCCTGGACTATATTGTGTGATGTCCTCATCTTCTACTTTACAGTCTGGAGACAAAGTGAGACAATCCTCTGAGGTTTTCCTCATCTCCCGTCCATCTACTAAAATAGAGATACAAAGATTATTACTAGACATGAGCAGATTGGTTCCCATAAACCAGGACTCTGCCCACATCAGGCAGCCTTGTCTCTGAGGATCTTACAATTCCCCCCTCAAGGTAATTGGTAAACGGTCCTCTGATCTCCTACCAGATCATTTCTTTATTCATGGACCTTAGTCAGAGAGTGAGGAAACAACGAGAACTGTCTTTTATAGGAGTGACAGTGATGAGGGGATTATAGGATGAGTGCTAGACCCAGGCATGGGGAAGGCGACACCTGACATATGCCCCAGGTACCTAGGTTGAGTAACACCTATGAGGAAATCAAAATTTTGCTGCCAGCTGAACCCCAGAATCTTCATAAATCCACGCTAGATCCATTAATTATGTCTGCAGCAGAGAGAAGGAAGATTATCGGAGAGAAATACAGGACAGGGAACACAGCTCAGGAAAGTGACCAGAGGATTACAGGCTGATATCACCCAGTCACCGCCCTACTCTGGACCAATCAGTGAGCAGTATGGGTGGAGGAATGTATTTAGTGTTAATGACCCACTTGTGCTGATCTCTGTAGGCGTGTCCTCCTCTATAATTAGTCTTATTATTTCATCCTTCTCCATAGACTGCTGATCATCCCTCACATACCTCTCTTCTTCTTCTGCTTTACTCTCAACTTTTATATCTATCAGATATTCACCCTAAGCCAGGAGAATGAGAGAAAATATCACATGTAACATATAAGGTCACATAAAAAAATCCACACATCATCTCTACGAGTCCATGTTTTAGATCCTCTGTCCCACCAACCTTGTAATCTTTAATGTGACCTTCCTGTGTGGAATCCCGGGAATACAGAGGACGGGGACATCTCTCTGGTGGGTTCCTGGTATTAGGTGGCTCCATCATATCCTTGTGTCCTTCTGAAAACTCCTCCATCACTCCATACTCCTCATCCTCCTCTTTATACTCTTCTTTAACAACAATATTATCATCACCGAGATTTCCACTCTGAATATATAATAAAACATTCATTGTAACAAACATGCTGTGTATAAATCAGAACTACCAATAATTGTCACTCATCTACGTCTTCATGCTGTAATACTGTTTTGGGGCATACAAGAAATGTAACTTCTTTATTTTGTGAAATTGAATAAAAATACAATTGCAAGAAAAAATTCCCTGAATCCTCCTCACCTCTCCTGTCAGCAGCTCCATCATCTTCTTGGTGACTTCTAGAATCTTCTCCATGTTGTGTCTCTCAGGTTTTAGGTAGTCACATGGAGGCACTGTGATGGTCATGTGATCACCTGACTTCACAAGAGGAAATCTCTGTATTGAGGAACCAATAGGAATATCATGTTAGAATCCCAGAATCCTCCTCACCTCTACGGTCAGGTTTGTGTTTTATTAATAGAGATAAGAGTGATGTCATGTGACCTCCCAGAATCCCCCTCACTTCTCCGGTCAGGTTTGTGTTTTATTAATAGAGATAAGAGTGATGTCATGTGACCTCCCAGAATCCTCCTCACCTCTCCGGTCAGGTCTGTTTTATTAATAGAGATAAGAGTGATGTCATGTGACCTCCCAGAATCCTCCTCACCTCTCCAGTCAGGTCTGTGTATTATTAATAGAGATAAGAATGATGTCATGTGACCTCCCAGAATCCTCCTCACCTCTCCGGTCAGGTCTGTGTTTTATTAATAGAGATAAGAGTGATGTCTTGTGACCTCCCAGAATCCCCCTCACCTCTCCGGTCAGCAGGTAGATGATCTCCAGGGTGAGGTTTAGTATCTTCTCAGTCATGTGACTCCGGTCCTCCTCCATCCTCATTGGTGGCATCATTTGATCTATACAGGTCTCCTTGTAGACAGATAACTTTGGGAAATTAAATGATTTTTTGGATGGTATTGGTCACACAATAATAGGATGTGAGGGGGTAATAGGAGAGTTGATGTACATTCAAGAACTACTACCTCCATGGGAATACATTATTATTATTATAATACAGAATTTATATATCACCAACAATTTGCGCAGCACAGGATGAATCAGGGGGCCCTGCTCGTTAGCGACTACAATCTAGGAGGGAGGGTGAAATAATACAAAAGGTGATAACTGTGGGAGATGAGCTGATGGAGAAAATAAATGTACAGTTGTTGGGTGTGGACAGGATAGGTTTCTCTGGAAAGGAGGGTTTTCAGGGATCATCTAAAAGCAAACAGAGAAAAAGATAGTCAGACAGATTGGGGTATGGAGTTCCATAGGATGGGAGAGGCTCAGGAAAGTCCTAGAGGTGAGCATGGGAGGAGGTGATAGGGGAGCTAGAGAGGAATGACGAGAACGATTTGGTTGGTATGGTGAAACTAGGTTAGTGATGTAGGTGTGGGCTGAGTTGCGGGTGGCTTCGTCAGTTATTGTTTGTATTTTGAATTTAATTTGTTGGGCGAGTGGCAGCCAATGGATGGATTGTCAGAAAGGGGTGGCAGACGATGAGTGGTATGTAAGGTGGATTAGCCTTACAGAGAATGATTGTGGGGATTTCAGAAGAGAGAAAGTTTGGTTTCCAGGCAGAGAGGTCATCCAGGAAGGTTGATACCAGTCCAGGGGGTCGGTAGATTACAGCAATTCTTAGGCCCTGTACACACGATCAGTCCAAACTGATGAAACTTATGTATTAGGCACTCTGCCTAATACATAAGTGTATTCAAGGAAACACCCCCAAATATCTATGTGAAAAAATAAAAGCCCATAACCCCAATCGCATTCTGCGATCCACCAATCAAAACCTCCTCCAGATACCCAAAGCCAGATACAAGTCCAAAGGAGATCGAAGATTTGCAGTCCAAGGACCTCGCCTGTGGAATGCACTACCAACCACCATCCGACTGGAGTCGGACCACTTGGCCTTCAGGAGAAAGATTAAAACCCATCTCTTCTGAGGTCAAGGGGTTCCTTACCCATGAAATGGATACAGCGCCCAGAGGCGATTCAGTTCGCATGTGTTGCGCTTTACAAGTTTCTCACTCACTCACTCAAAACGGACTGAAGTTCAGTTTCATCAGTCCAAACCTACCGTGTGTATGGCCCATCAGACTTTTGTCCTTCAGACCAAAGTTTTAAAACTTGCTTTAAAATCGGACTGATGACCGATCGGTCAAAACCGATGGTTAGTACGCAAAAGCATCGGTTCAAAACCCGCGCATGCTCAGAATCAAGTCGACGCATGCTTGGAAGCATTGAACTTCATTTTTTAACACGTCGTTGTGTTTTACGTCACTGCGTTGGACTTGATCGGATTTTGAACTGATGGGCCCAGATTCTCAAAGGGCTTACGACGGCGCAGCGCCATGTACGTCGTCATAAGTCCTAATCTGGGCCGTCGTATCTATGCGACTGATTCTTAGAATCAGTTACGCATAGATATCCATTAGATCCGACAGGCGTAAGTCTCTTACGCCGTCAGATCTTAAATGCAATTTTTTTTGCCCGCTACGTGGCGCTTCCGTCGATTTCCCCGTCAAGTATTCAAATTAGTTAGATACGCGGATTCACTAACGTACGCACGGCCGAGTTACGACGTTTACGTTAGGCTTTTCCTGGCGTAAAGTTGCCCATGGGTCTATGAGGCACAGTCAATGTTAAGAATGGCCGTCGTTCCCGCATCGAAAATTTATAAAATTACGTTGTTTGCGTAAGTCGTCCGTGAATGGTGCTGGACATAATTTACCCTGAAGGGTCTGGAATGGATATTTGGGGGAACCCCACGTCATTTTTTTCTAAATTGATGGCGGGGTTCCCCTTAATATCCATACCAGACCTGAAGGGCATGGTAATTGAATTTGGGGGAACCCCCACGCTTTTTTATGAATGAATTCTCTCTGAATTGCCGGGAGCCGACAATTCATTATAGCCGCGAGTCAGTTTTAAATGACTTTTTTTCCTTCAGAAATTACACTTTGTGCAGAGACAGTTCTAAGTACGGGAAACAAGCGATATTTTGCATGCTTACTTTACACCCCCCCTAGGTACGACATTTAAAGGAATATTTCACTTTTATTGTTTCACTTTAAGCATTATTAAATTCACTGCTCCCGAAAAAACGTCTGTTTTTAAAACTTTTTTGCATTGATACATGTTTCCCAGGTCCCCAAACACTTTTTAAGACAATAACTTGCATATTAGCCTTTAAAATTAGCAATTTAGATTTTTCCCATAGACTTTAACAGGGTGTTTCAGCGGCTTTTTGAATGTGCCGCGAACACCCCAAATTGATCGCTGTTCGCCGAACAGCCGAACAGGCAATGTTCGAGTCGAACATGAGTTTGACTCAAACTCGAAGCTCATCCCTAGTCACTACACAGAAAATTACATAGGACATATAGACTGGAAGGCGGGACATTTAGATGGGGTGATTTGAGGGGTTCCCACGATGCCCCTCCGTTGCAAATCCAATAATTGTTCCTGGGTGTGTCCTACCTCTCCTAAACTGAAGAGTGAACTTTGACCTTTACCATACAGAAATCTGTCAGGAATCTGTTAAAGTAATCTCTCATGTGATCAGGTGACATGCAGAGGAACAGAGTGTAAATACCAGACAATTTTCTCCAGAGCTCCTAATGGTGAGGATGGAGTTTTCTGAGTGCTGGGGCCAAGTTTCCACCCCTTAGGGTCACTGCAGGTGTGGAGAAAAGCTGTGTAAGAGGATATGGAGGAGAGATGAGGAGGAGATCCAGGAATCAGGATAAAGGTCAGGATAAGCAACAGACGAGCGCATCCAAGAGATGAAGCCGGGGTCACTACACAGAAAATCAATCCAAGGAAACAACAGGCAGGACGAGGAATAGCAAGAAGGAGCTCAGAGACCAATGAGAATATTGCTCAGCCAATGGGAGATTATCTCACTATGACTTACATAATGAAGGAGATAAGGGGGAGGGGAGGAAGTCACTTAAAAGAGTTGTAAAGGAAAAACATTTTTTGCCTAAAATTAATGTCTGCAAGGTAGACAGACAGAATAGTGTAATGATTCTGTTAAAAAACGAGTAAATACCTATTAAATTCCTTCATCTATATCACCTCCGGTGTTCTAGTTTCTGTTTTCTCATTCACTTCCTGGTTTGCGGCACTCGTTCATGTAAGAACTACATTTCCCAGTATGCATTGCGGCACGCCCAGTAATTCGCAACTCCTTGAAGTCTCTAACACGTAGAGAGCGTTCTGCCGCACAGATGTAGTTCCCAGGAGGGGGCGAGCACGTCACTGACCACCGCAATAAAGCCTCCCATCACGGTGGTCAGTAACAATCAGACAAGCAGGAAGTGAACAGAGAAGAAATAGAGCAACTTTTGAGCAAAATATACATGGAAATTCAGCTGGTTCAGCAGGGATCGGTCACATTTCCGTCCATGTGTGGTCACTGCCGGATAAAAGTCCCTCGATCAGCGGCTGCAGCCAATAGCTCCATCACTGATCTGTGTATTCTGAGAGCGGAGGAGCGCCCCCCATTGTCAGAATACAATAGTGCAGAGGGGAGGATTCCCCCATCCCCCTCCAATGTGTGGATGAGGGAATCATCAACTAATTGCCCACTGAAGGGGTTAATCTACATTTTTACATTATATATGTGTGTATCATCATCTGCTGGAGATAAAAGACGTCACAGTGACTATGGAGGAAGAGGACGGACATGACGGGGGTTACTGGGTGCATAGTTGCCAACATTTGAAAAAAAATTCCAGGGACACTTTGCAGCACAGCTATTAATTACCACACTCACTTCCCCGAAGCTCCACCCACTCCGCATAATCTTCGCCTACTTATCAGATTATAGGGTCTACTCAATAAAGAGAGAATTACAGGAAATTGAAACGGGAATGGGTGTTAGGAAGGTGACAGGGAGGATGGAGATGACAGGGGTGGGTGGCAGGGAGGTGACAGGGAGGATGGAGATGACAGGGGTGGGTGGTAGGAAGGTGACAGGGAGGATGGAGATGACAGGGGTGGGTGGCAGGGAGGTGACAGGGAGGATGGAGATGACAGGGGTGGGTGGCAGGGAGGTGACAGGGAGGGTGGAGATGACAGGGGTGGGTGGTAGGGAGGTGACAGGGAGGATGGAGATGACAGGGGTGGGTGTTAGGGAGGTGACAGGGAGGATGGAGGTGACAGGGGAGGGTGGTAGGGAGATGACAGGGAGGATGGAGATGACAGGGGTGGGTGTTAGGAAGGTGACAGGGAGGATGGAGGTGACAGGGGGGGGTGGTAGGGAGATGACAGGGAGGATGGAGATGACAGGGGTGGGTGTTAGGAAGGTGACAGGGAGGATGGAGATGACAGGGGTGGGTGGTAGGAAGGTGACAGGGAGGATGGAGATGACAGGGGTGGGTGGCAGGGAGGTGACAGGGAGGATGGAGATGACAGGGGTGGGTGGCAGGGAGGTGACAGGGAGGATGGAGATGACAGGGGTGGGTGGCAGGGAGGTGACAGTGAGGATGGAGATGACAGGGGTGGGTGGCAGGGAGGTGACAGGGAGGATGGAGATGACAGGGGTGGGTGGCAGGGAGGTGACAGGGAGGATGGAGATGACAGGGGTGGGTGGCAGGGAGGATGGAGATGACAGGGGTGGGTGGCAGGGAGGTGACAGGGAGGATGGGGATGACAGGGGTGGGTGGCAGGGAGGTGACAGGGAGGATGGAGATGACAGGGGAGGGTAGTAGGGAGGAAACAAGGAGGATGGAGATGACAGGGGTGGGTGGTAGGAAGGTGACAGGGAGGATGGAGATGACAGGGGTGGGTGGTAGGGAGGTGACGGGGAGGATGGAGATGACAGGGGTGGGTGGTAGGAAGGTGACAGGGAGGGTGGAGATGACAGGGGAGGGTAGTAGGGAGGAGACAAGGAGGATGGAGATGACAGGGGTGGGTGGTAGGAAGGTGACAGGGAGGATGGAGATGACAGGGGTGGGTGGCAGGGAGGTGACAGGGAGGATGGAGATGACAGGGGTGGGTGGTAGGGAGGTGACAGGGAGGATGGAGATGACAGGGGTGGGTGGTAGGGAGGTGACATGGAGGATGGAGATGACACGGGTGGGTGGCAGGGAGGTGACAGGAAGGATGGAGATGACAGGGGTGGGTGGTAGGAGGGTGACAGGAAGGATGGAGATGACAGGGAGGTGACAGGGAGGATGGAGATGACAGGGGTGGGTGGCAGGGAGGTGACAGGGAGGATGGAGATGACAGGGGTGGGTGGTAGGGAGGTGACAGGGAGGATGGAGATGACAGGGGTGGGTGGTAGGGAGGTGACATGGAGGATGGAGATGACACGGGTGGGTGGCAGGGAGGTGACAGGAAGGATGGAGATGACAGGGGTGGGTGGTAGGAGGGTGACAGGAAGGATGGAGATGACAGGGAGGTGACAGGGAGGATGGAGATGACAGGGGTGGGTGGCAGGGAGGTGACAGGGAGGGTGGAGATGACAGGGGTGGGTGGTAGGGAGGAGACAGGGAGGATGGAGATGACAGGGGTGGGTGTTAGGGAGGTGACAGGGAGGATGGAGGTGACAGGGGAGGGTGGTAGGGAGATGACAGGGAGGATGGAGATGACAGGGGTGGGTGTTAGGAAGGTGACAGGGAGGATGGAGGTGACAGGGGAGGGTGGTAGGGAGATGACAGGGAGGATGGAGATGACAGGGGTGGGTGTTAGGAAGGTGACAGGGAGGATGGAGGTGACAGGGGAGGGTGGTAGGGAGGTGACAGGGAGGATGGAGATGACAGGGGTGGGTGGCAGGGAGGTGACAGGGAGGATGGAGATGACAGGGGTGGGTGGCAGGGAGGTGACAGGGAGGATGGAGATGACAGGGGTGGGTGGCAGGGAGGTGACAGGGAGGATGGAGATGACAGGGGTGGGTGGAGATGATAGGGGTGGGTGGCAGGGAGGTGACAGAGAGGATGGAGATGACAGGGGTGGGTGGCAGGGAGGTGACAGGGAGGATGGAGATGACAGGGGTGGGTGGCAGGGAGGTGACAGGGAGGATGGAGATGACAGGGGTGGGTGTCAGGGAGGATGGAGATGACAGGGGTGGGTGGCAGGGAGGTGACAGGGAGGATGGGGATGACAGGGGTGGGTGGCAGGGAGGTGACAGGGAGGATGGAGATGACAGGGGAGGGTAGTAGGGAGGAAACAAGGAGGATGGAGATGACAGGGGTGGGTGGTAGGAAGGTGACAGGGAGGATGGAGATGACAGGGGTGGGTGGTAGGGAGGTGACGGGGAGGATGGAGATGACAGGGGTGGGTGGTAGGAAGGTGACAGGAAGGATGGAGATGACAGGGGTGGGTGGCAGGGAGGTGACAGGGAGGATGGAGATGACAGGGGTGGGTGGTAGGGAGGTGACAGGGAGGATGGAGATGACAGGGGTGGGTGGTAGGGAGGTGACATGGAGGATGGAGATGACAGGGGTGGGTGGTAGGGAGGTGACGGGGAGGATGGAGATGACAGGGGTGGGTGGTAGGAAGGTGACAGGAAGGATGGAGATGACAGGGGTGGGTGGCAGGGAGGTGACAGGGAGGATGGAGATGACAGGGGTGGGTGGTAGGGAGGTGACAGGGAGGATGGAGATGACAGGGGTGGGTGGTAGGGAGGTGACATGGAGGATGGAGATGACACGGGTGGGTGGCAGGGAGGTGACAGGAAGGATGGAGATGACAGGGAGGTGACAGGAAGGATGGAAATGATAGGAAGGATGGAGATGACAGGGGTGGGCGGTAGGAAGTGACAGGGAGGTGATAAAATGTATGACAGGCCTTGGAGGTGGGATGGTGGAATGCCAGGAACAGGGGGATGACGAGGAGCATGATGATGACAGGAGTGTGGTGTGAGGTCAGCAGGGATGTTCGGGGCACCCTCGATCAGGCAGTGACGTCACAGGATGTCGGGCAGCGCCGCGGACTGTCATCACAGTACCTCTCTGATAATCGCTGTTCTGGCAGGTGACAGGTCTGTGACGGCAGTCCGGTCCATCCAGGAGGAGAGAAGGTCAAGGAGCTGCTCAGCGGCGGCGGCGGCAGTCATCCACGCTCTGCACAGCACATTGTAGGAGATCCGCAGAGCTGGAGAAGGGGAGCCTGGGAGGAGCCGGGGGAGGGGGAGCACATGGATCCACCCACTGACTGGATGCTCGAGGTTGTGACAAGCTCACAGCGCCTCCTCTCCGTCCACAGGACTGCGCAGCGGTAACGACTACCGCACCTGCCTTCCCCACTAGCCGGGACAAGTCCTGGCAGGCTAAATTAGCCGGGACTAGGTCCCAAATAACGGGACTGTCCCGTTAAAAACGGGACAGTTGGCAAGTATGTGGGTGTAAATAGAAAATAAGATCTTATTACCTCCTCTGCTGCCTCTTCCAGCAACGTCTCCTCACTACTTCCTCCCGACTCACCTCTCACCCGGAACTTCCTGTCTGTGCCTGACATCACTTTCTGTCTTCCTGTCTGGGTAGAGGTGAGATCACCACCTTGTGGAGCTCAAAGGAACTGTAGCCCAGAGAAACACCTCGTAGTGTGAACACGTCCTTGTGCTGTGTGTGTATGTACTGTATATCCTTATAGATGGGTCATCTCCACTCCCACCAAGGGGGATAGAAATATATTACTGCTCGGGGGAGGGGGGGGAGACATTTTGGCCCCTTTGATTTTGCAGTAAAATTGATGTGAGATTTAGTCATGTAGAACATCTGTTATATGGATACAAAGAACCCCAGCCGAGAGTAAAGGGTGGAAATGGCTCCTGATCCCCAGATTTGGGCAATTATGTCTCCAATATAAATAGAAAAAAACCTGCGCTATGTGTAACAACTCAAATACCTCCAGAAATAACTTCTACCGGACTGCTGCTGTAACAAAGGTAAGTCTTCCCTTTATCACCTAGAAGAGCATTATGTGTCACAGCGCTGTCCTATTGTGTGTGCCGCCCATCAATTATCACAAATACACTAAAATATGTGGAGACATTCATATATAAAGTGCTAGGGGCCCCAATAATATTCTCTGCAGATCTACTGCTTCCACTTTACACCTACTTCATTCATCTTATGGTGTTTATCAATAAATGAAGTAATCTGATCCATGTGCAAATTCATATACAACATAAAGAGCTTTGTATTCAGGATGATGTTCCCTGCAGATCTACTGCTTCCACTTTACACCTACTTCTTTATTCTTATAATATTTTCTGCTTTATTAAAAAAAAAAAAAAAAAAAAATCTGTGTAAATTCATGTAATCATACAATATTTTATTCTCAATATAGTGTTCTCTGCAAGTCCACTGCTTCCACTTTGCATCTACTTCAATTAACTTATTTTGCCCCAAAAAAATCCACCAATCAATGAAAAGTTGATAAGGTGTGAAAGTTCTCGGTGCTCCAAACTGTGCCAGCTGTAGTGTAGCCACGCCTTCTTCCTCCTCTTACACACGTGATGGTGAGGGCGCCCCTTAGTGGTGCTTCCCCACTCACCAGAGCAATATGACTCCCAGCTTTTCATCTACCAGAGTCACCAACATCCTTCACACTCTCCTCACCTCCGATGGATCCTCCTCGCTCACTCCTGCAAGTCTGCTGCGGTTTCTGTCAGTCTCCCTCCTCCGACCGCTGTTCCAGCAGGAGCTCCGCCTCTTCATACACACTCAGGGCTCCGCCTCTTCATACACACTCAGAGCTCCGCCTCTTCATACACACTCAGAGCTCCGCCTCTTCATACACACTCAGAGCTCCGCCTCTTCATACACACTCAGGAGCTCCGCCTCTTCATACACACTCAGAGCGCCGCCTCTTCATACACACTCAGGAGCTCCGCCTCTTCATACACACTCAGGAGCTCCGCCTCTTCATACACACTCAGGGCTCCGCCTCTTCATACACTCAGAGCTCCGCTTCTTCATACACACCCAGAGCTCCACCTCTTCATACACACTCAGGGCTCCGCCTCTTCATACACTCAGAGCTCCGCCTCTTCATACACACTCAGGGCTCCGCCTCTTCATACACACTCAGGAGCTCTGCCTCTTCATACACACTCAGGGCTCCGCCTCTTCATACACACTCAGGGCTCCGCCTCTTCATACACACTCAGGGAGGAGAGAAAGGGGAATCCCACATCATGTAATGTCTTTTATTAGAAGGAAATACTAAAATCTGCACTCACTGAGGTGGGAAGCTGCCACATTTAGCATTGGTAGTCATACTGCAACTGAAGGTTCATCTTGGCTGAATACCCAATCAGTGCCGCCGTTATCTCACCCCAAACAGGGCAAATTCACTCCAAACCCAAACACAACCAAACAAGTGATCTGTTTATTGGTCCCTTATTGGTGACCGATGGGAGAAGGATCCCCTCATATCAGTGATCAGTGAAAGAAGGACATTTTTACATTATCATGAAATTGTTGTTACTGAAAGTCAGAAATTTATCAATTCACAGGGAACCCCTAAAAACCTTTGGAGGATCCCTGGCTGATAAAGTCTGGACTAGTCAGTAATATATTTCTCTCCCCCTTGGTGGGAGTGGAGATGACCCATCTATAAGGATATACAGTACATACACACACAGCACAAGGCCGTGTTCACACTACGAGATGTTTCTCTGGGCTGCAGTTCCTCTGAGCTCCACAAGATGGTGATCTCACTTCTTACCCAGGAAGTCTCTATGGAAGACAGGAAGTGATGTCAGGGTACACACAGGAACTTTCGGGTGAGAGGTGAGTCGGGAGGAAGTAGTGAGAAGACGTTGCTGGAAGAGGCAGCAGAGGAGGTAATAAGATCTTATTTTCTATTCATGTCCGTCCTCTTCCTCCATAGTCACTGTGACGTCTTTTATCTCCAGCAGATGATGATACACACATATATAGTGTGGAGACCTAGATTAACCCCTTCAGGGGCAGAACATTTCCCCACTTACAGGGCGGGAAAAAACTATCCGTTTTGGAGATGTGTCACCTTTCCCACCAATCACCTTCTCACCTCATCAGTCTATATCAGGGTAGGGTTGCCACCTCATCCCTTTAAAACTGAACACATATTAATTACACAGGTTCTGTGGCTGATTAAGGTGGTAATTCAACTCACTTGGTGCCTTATCTGCAATAAATTAGCCTCAGAATCTGTGTAATTTATATGTGTTCGGGTTTAAAGGGATGAGGTGGCAACCCTATATCAGGGGTCTCCAAACTTTCTAAACAAAGGGCCAGTTTAGACTTTAGAGGGGCCAGTGGGAGTAGAAAATGTCCAGTGGAAGTAAACAATGTGCTTGATTCAGGTAGGGGCGCTCATAGTTCCGGCGGCGCAGCGTATTGTATTTACGCTACACTGACGCAACTTACAGGAGCACGTGCAGTATTCACAAAGCACTTGCTCCGTAAGTTGCGGCGGCGTAGCGTAAATGGGGCCGGCATAAGCGCGCGTAATTCAAATGTGGAAGGGGGGGCGCGTGTTTTATGTAAATATATGATGACCTGACGTGATTGATGTTTTGTACGGACGGCGCATGCGTCGTCCATGTACATATCCCAGTGTGCATTGCTCCCGAGTACGCCGCAAAGACATATTGGTATCGACATGAATGTAAATTACGTCCAGCCCTATTCGCAAACGACTTGCGCAAACGACGTAAAAAATTCAAATTTCAAAGCGGGAACAACGTCCATACTTAACATTGGCTGCGCCTCCTAATAGCAGGAACAACCTTACGCCGAAAAAGCCTAACGTAAACGACGTAAATAAATTGCGCCGGGCGTACGTACGTTTGTGAATCGGCGTATCTAGGTAATTTGCATATTCTACGCCGACAACAACGGAAGCACCCCTAGCGGCCAGCGTAAGAATGCACCCTAAGATACGACGGCGTAAGAGACTTATGCCAGTCGTATCTTAGGCTAATGTCGGCGTATCTAGCTTTTTGAATACAGAAAGAAAATACGCCGGTGCAGGTTTGAAATTACGCGGCGTAGCTATGGATATTCTCTACTGAATCTACCCCAATGTCCCATCGTTGGTGTTAGTAGGAGGAACTGTGCCCCATTGTTCATATCAATGAAATGAATAGTGCCCCATTGTTTATATCAATAGAAGGAATGGTGCCCTGTCGTTGGTGTCAGTGGGATGAATAATTCCCCATTGTTGGTGTCAGTGGATGGAATAGTGTCACAAGGGTCAGATAAAGGTAAGCAAAGGGCCGCATGCAGCCCCCGGGCCACAGTTTGGAGACCGCTGGTCTACACTAAATGGATTATACCACTTTTATTAGTGGGGGAGTGGCAGTGTTTGGCATTGGAAGAAATCATATCCAGGTACATGTGAATGGACAAGTTGGTGACAAGATACACAGCGGGTCCAACCAAAATGCACAGTGAGACCTATCTAGTAATAGAAGATCCATCCATTGTGGTGAGTGTCATCCATGTGGGGTCACCTGGAAGTGGTCACGTGTTTATCTGTTACTAATGGCACAGCACCTGTTCACCTACCTCTTGTTTTTCAAGCAACTAATATTTGAAGGGGACTTTGTGATACATTGGACATTAGTTGTGTTTTCTGGTGTTATTCATTTATTTATTTCTTACATGTGACAAACTGTTTAATAATCTTTATTTATATTTTTGGCAGCGCGGTCTATATACACATTTACTGGAGATCATATGACCATCACATTGCCTCCACCTCCCTCCCTGATAGAATAGAGAAATACAAAGAAGATTCTAGAAGTCACCAGAGAGATGATGGAGGAGAGGTGAGCGGTGCCGGGAATTCTGGGACATTATCCAGTAACAGACAAGGGGTGTGTCTGGATGGTGACTGTATCATTGTGTGTGTCAGGTTCCTATAAGGTGTCAGGATGTCACTGTCTATTTCTCCATGGAGGAGGGGGGGTATTTAGAAGGACACAAGGATCTCTACAAGGACGTCATGATGGACAATCAGCCGCCCCTCACATCACCGGGTAAGAGGAGACTTTATTGTAAAGGAGAGAGCAGTACGGAGGCTCCACCTAGATCCCCCATCATCTGATAAACACATAGAAACAATGTATTCAGTCAGTGTGTGTGTTTCCTACAGATGGATCCAGTAATGGGAACCCACCAGAGAGATGTCCCCGTCCTCTGTATTCCCAGGATTCCACACAGGAAGGTCACACCATCCCCCACCATCATCAGGTAGATGAGGTACAATCACTGATAGTATCATTAGGATCTGTACATTATCTGCATTGTTATTCTATATATTTTTATTCTATATTCAGAGTGGAAGACTGAGAGATTCTAAAGTTGAGGTGAAAGAAGAAGAAGAGACTTATGTGAGCGATGATCAGGAGGATGGAATATTGAGGCTAATTCTAGAAGACGGCACTCTTACAGAGATCAGCACAGGTGGGTCATTAACACTAAATACATTCCTACACCCATACTGCTCACTGATTGGTCCGGGGTTGAGCAAGGCCTGGGTGATATCAGCCTGTACTACCCTGGTCACTTTTCTGAGCTGTGTTCTTATGTATCTAGACAGTTTTTTTTGGAGATTCTGGGGTTCAGCTGGCAGCAAAATGTTAATCTTCACCATAGGCGTTACTAGATCTAGGCACCTGGGATATGTGCTTTGGGTCTTCTGCCCCATACCTGGGTATGGCAAGATCTCTGACAGAACAATTCTCCCAGGCTTTCTTGTTCTGTTGTCTGTTGGCTGTGCCAGGTGGAGGGATATGTCTGTATAGTCTCAGACCCAAGTCACTCTCAGGAGATAGGAGGCAGCAGTGTGAGTGAGTGAGTGAATAACTTGTATAGCGCTAAAAATGCAAACTGAATCGCCTCTTTGGTGGGCTCCTGGTATTAGATGGCTCCATCATATCTATTTTCTTCTTTAGCCTTCAGAAGAGGTTGGTCTTGAGTTTTTTTCTGAAGGCCTGATGACTTTCTTCCGTTCGGATGTTAGTTGGTAACACATTCCACAGTCAAGGTCCTTGGACTGCAAATTTTTGTTCTCCTCAAGACTTATAGCGAGCCTTGAGGATTTGAGTGAGTGAGTGAAAAACTTATATGGCGCTACAAATGCGAACTGAATCGCCTCAAGGCCCTTGGTATCAATTTCCTTCTAATTTTGGCCTTCAGAATAGGTGGGTCTTGAGTTTTTTCCTGAAGGCCTGGTGATTCACTTCCGTTCGTATATTAGTTGGTAGTGCATTCCACAGTCAAGGTCCTTGGACTGCAAATCTTCGTTCTCCTTTTGTCTTGTAGCGGGCCTTGGGGATTTGTAGTAGATTTTTGGTTAGTTGATCGGAGAACGCGATTGGGGTTGTGGTTTTTTATTTTCTGACATAAATATTTGGGGGCGATGCCTTGTACACATTTGTGCGTCAGGCAGAGGGCCTTGAATGTGACTCTGTCCTTTACGGCCAGCCAGTGGAGGGCCCTCAGGGATGGAGTGATTAATTCCCAGTTTTTTTTTTCCAGTTACCAGTCGTGCCTCCGACTTGTAGACGGGCGATCTGGTGTTTTGGGAGTCCGGGGTAAAGGGAGTTTGCATAATCGAGCCTGGAGTTGATTATTGTTCCCACCACTACTGCTGTGTCTTTTTTCGGGATGAAGGGAACGAGTCTTCGCAGCAGGCACAGAAGATGGTGGGATCCAGACCCAATATGTGCATCCATTGTCATGTCGGAGTAAAAAATTACTCAGAGGCTTTTGACTTTGGTGCTAGGGGTGATGGTTTGCCTCAAGATGGGCAGGGGTGTCCATGTGGACCTTGCAAGAATCTTCCGGTTTGCATGGAGCAGAAGGAGTTCTGTTTTTGATCCATTGAGTTTAAGGTGACTCTCCATCATCCAGTTGTCTATTAAGGTGAGGCATTTTTCTAGTCCGAGGTATTGGTCCTTTTTGTTGCCAATACGAAGGTAGAGTTGAGTGTCGTCAGCATAGGAAAGGTAGAGTAGATCCTGGTTACTGATAATTTTGAGGAGTGGGCGAAGATAAATATTGAATTGTGAGTGGGCGACGGGTGACCCTTGAGGGACTCTGCATGCCCAGGTATGTGCTTCGGGAGTGAAGGGTCCTAGCTTCACTGTCTGGGATCGGTTTTCCAGAAATGATGAAAACCAGGATCCGAGTCTGCCACTCTAGCTACTTCTGCGAGGCAAGTAAGCAACATTTTGTGGCACTAAGGTTCAGCAGAATCAGAAGACAGGATTCTCCTTCATCTGCTGCTTCGAGAGTATCATCCCATATTTTGAGAAGTGCTGTTTCTGTCCCGTGACCTGGACGGAAACCCAACTGTAGTGGGTCGAGTAGTTTGTGGGTGTCTAAATGGTGCTGTAGCTTTTGTACTACCGCTTTGTCAATAATCTTGGAGAAGACGTTGAGGCTGGTTATAGGTTGACGGTGGTTTGGGTCTTTAGGGTCGAGGTTGTTTTTTTTTATTATGCCTTGTTTTAGGGAGGTCGGCACCATGCCTTCCTTAAATAATTGGTTTATAAAGTGCGTGATCGCGGGTGCCAAGATATCGGCACATTCTTTCAACAATTTTGTGGGAATGATGTCATTAGGCGATGTACTGTCTCGCAGGCTACCGATGATATTTTTAGTGGTGTCGATGGAAAATGGCTTCAGTTAAAATTTTATTGATTGAAGAGTATTTGTATTAATATTACCTTTTAGAATTGTGGGGATGGGGCTGGTGATTTTTTTTTGCTGAATTGTTTCACAGATTTTTTCAATTTTGTTGATCAAAAAATCCGATAATTGAGTGAGTGAGAGACTTGTAAAGCGCAACACATGCAAACTGAATCGCCTCTGGGCGCTGTATCCATTTCATGGGTAAGGAACCCCTTGACCTCAGAAGAGATGGGTTTTAATCTTTCTCCTGAAGGCCAAGTGGTCCGACTCCAGTCGGATGGTTGGTAGTGCATTCCACAGGCGGGGTCCTTGGACTGCAAATCTTCGATCTCCTTTGGACTTGTATCTGGCTTTGGGTATCTGGAGGAGGTTTTGATTGGTGGATCGCAGAATGCGATTGGGGTTATGGACTTTTATTTTTTCGCATAGATATTGGGGGGCGTTGCCTTGAATACACTTATGTATTAGACAGAGGGCCATATTCTCATACATTTCAGGCGGCGGAACGTATGTACTTTACGTTACGCCGCCGCAAGTTTAAGTGGCAAGTGCCGGATTCCCAAACCACTTACCTGTAAACTTGCGGCGGCATCGCGTAAAGTCCACCCGCGTAAGCCATCCTAATTCAAATGATCCAGGCAGGGGGCGTGGATCATTTAAATTAGGCGCGCTCCCGCGCCGATCGTAATGCGCATGCTCCGTCGGGTAAATTACCCGACTTGCATTGCGCTAAATGACGTCTCACGGACGTCATTTGTTTTGACTGTAACGTAAATGGCGTCCAGCGCCATTAACGGACGACTTACGTAAACGACGTTTAATTTTGAAATTTCGACGCGGGATCGACGGCCATACTTAACATTGAGTACGCCACCTAGGGGGCATCTTTATCTTTACGCCGCGTATCGCTTACGGAAACGACGTTAAAACACTACGGCGGGCAAGCGTACGTTCGAGAATCGGCGTAACTAGTCATTTGCATATTCTACGCTGACCGCCACCTAGCGGTCAGCGTAAATATTGCAGCCTAAGATACAACGGCGCAAGCTGTCGTATCTTAGGCATGTTTAAGTGTATCTCAGTTTGAGAATACACTTAAACATAGGAAACGGACTTACGTAGGCGTATCTGTTGATACGCCTACGTAACTTGTTTGAGAATATGGCCCAGAGTGCCTTGAAAGTGATTCTGTCTTTTACTGGCAACCAATGAAGGGATCTCAGTGAAGGTGAGATTGATTCCCATGTTTTTTTCCCAGTCACTAGTCGAGCGGCCGTATTTTGAACGACTTGCAGACGAGTGATTTGGTATTTGGGGAGTCCTAGATAGAGGGCATTTGCGTAGTCGAGTCTGGAGTTGATGATTGTTCCCACCACGACTGCAATGTCCTCTTTCGGGATAAAGGGCGTGAGTCTGCGTAGTAGGTGCAGCAGATGGTGGGATCCGCTGACTACTGACCCTATTTGTGCATCCATTGTCATGTAGGTATCGAAAATGACTCCGAGACTTTTGACTTTGGTGCTAGGGGTGATAGTTTTACCCAGAATGAGAATTTTACCCAAAAAGAGTCCATGTTGACGCGGGGTGATTTTTCCGGTTAGCGTGAAACAGGAGAAGTTCTGTTTTCGAACCATTGAGTTTAAGATAACTGTTTGTCATCCAGTTATCTATTAGAGTGAGGCATTTCTCTAGTCCAAGAGAATGATCCTTTTTGTTGCAGATGCGGAAATACAGTTGTGTGTCGTCTGCATAGGAGTGGTAAAGTAACTTCTGGTTACTGATGATTTCAAAGAGAGGGCGAAGATAGATATTAAACAATACAGGCGATAAGGGAGATCCCTGAGGGACTCCGCATGACACCATACATTTTTCAGAAGTGAAAGACCCCAGTTTCACTATTTGTGATCGGTTTTCCAAGAAGGAGGAGAACCAGGGTAAAACACCTTCAGCGACTCCGGCTACTTCAGCTAGCCTAGCCAGTAGTAGTCCGTGGTCTACAGTGTCAAAAGCCGCGCTTAGGTCTAGCAGTATCAGGAGACAAGATTCTCCTTCGTCTGCGGCCTCTAGAGCGTCATCCCATATTTTGAGCAGCGCCGTTTCTGTTCCATGACCCGGACGGAAGCCCGATTGACACGGATCGAGTAATTTATGGGTGTCTAAATGCAGTTGCAGCTGTTGTACAACTACTTTATCCATTACCTTGGAGAAAGCATTTAGAGCTGTTATGGGCCTCCGGTTGTTTGGGTCTTTGGGGTCGAGGGTAGTTTTTTTTTAGAATTGGTTTTATTGTACCTTGTTTCAGCAAGGTGGGCACCATGCCCTCCTTGAATGATTGGTTTATGAGCTGCGTGATAGCTGGTGCCAGTATATCGGCACTTTATTTCAGCAGTTTAGTGGGGATGATATCATTGGGTGCTGTGCTATTACGCAGAGTCCCGATGATATTTTTAGTGGCATCGATGGAAATGGGTTTAAGAGTGAATTTTGGTGATTGCGGTGGATTTATGTGGGTATTAGGTTTGTGATTTGGGGGGGAGTTGGTGACGGTTCCATTTTGCAGAATACTTTTACGGATTTTTTCAATTTTATTAATGAAATAATCCGATAATTCATTGCAAAATTCTTGTGAATCAGAATTGGGGGCCTCTAAACAAGCAGGATTCATAGTCTGAGTGACCAGCTTGAAGAGTTCTCGGGGGCGGTTAAGGGCATTTGCGATGATGTTGGAGAAATTATTTCATTTCATTGCAAAAATCTTGCGTTTCATGTTTCGGAGCCTCTAGGCAGGCTGGATTCATGGTTTGGGCGACTAAGTTGAAGAGCTCACGGGGACGATTCAGGGCTTTTGCGAGGATGTTTGAAAAGTGTTCTTTTTTTGCTTTGAAGATTTCTTTGTGATATTTCTAATGCCTAGTACACACGAGAGGATTTATCCGCGGAAACGGTCCTCCGGACCGTTTCCGCGGATAAATCCTCTGGCGGATTTTGACCTCCTGGTTGTACTAACCAGGAGATCAAAATCCCCGTGGAATTCTGTCCGCGGTGACGCGTCGCGCCGTCGCCGTGGCGACGTACGCGACGCGGTGATATAAGGACTTCCACGCATGCGTCGAATCATTACGACGCATGCGGGGGATGGATTCGGACAGATTGATCTGTACAGACCAGCGGATCAATCCGTTGGAATGGATTCCAGCGGATAGATTTCTTAGCATGTTAGGAAATGTTTATCTGCTGGAAATCCATCCGCGGGGACAAAAATCGGCGGAAACAGATCCGATGGATTGTACACACCAGGGGATTTATCCGCTGAAACCGGTCAGCGGATCAATTTCAGCGGATCGATCCTCTCGTGTGTACTGGGCCTTAGTGATTAATTCGCAGATTTTGTGGGTTTCCATAGTTGGGTTTCTTCTCCAGGTGCCTTCCGCTCTTCTGCGTCCTTGCTTCAATAATGTGAGAGCGTCATTGAACCAGCCGGAGTTGTTTTTTCGGATGAGCGTTCTGCATTTCGGAGCGATTTTGTCTGCAGTGTGTAGTAAAGCTTTGTTGATGAGGTTGAGTGTTTCCGCTGCTGATTGATTTTGATTTATTATTGTTATTTTATTTAATAATGTAGTTTTGAAGAGTTCCGAGTGGAGTTTCTTCTGGAATCTTGTCCAGTGTGTTGTTAACGGGTTTGTCAGTTTTTTGAAGATGGTGTTGTTAGTTATTTTGAATTTGATTGCATGGTGATCTGTCCAGGTTTGGTTGGTTGATCGAAGAATGCGATTGGGGTTGTGGTATTTTTTTTTTCTCACATAAATATTGGGGGGCGAGTCCTTGTACACATTTGTGAGTCAGGCAGGGGGCCTTAAATGTGACTCGGTTTTTTACGGCCAGCCAATGGTGGGTCCTCAGGGACGGGGTGATTGATTCCTGTTACCAGTCTTGCTGCCGTGTTCTGGATGACTTGTAGACGAGCAATCTTGTATTTTGGAAGTCCGAGGTAGAGGGAGTTTGCATAGTCGAGCCTGGAGTTGATAATTGTTCCAACCACTACTGCTGTATCCTCTTCCGGGATGAAGGCGATAAGTCTTCGTAGCAGGCGGAGAAGATGGTGAGATCCGCTGACTACTAATCCTATTTGTGCATCCATAGTCATGTCGGAGTCAAAGGTGACTCCTAGACTTTTGACTTTGTTGCTTGACGTGATGGTTTTTCTCCTAAAATGGGGGGTGGTGTCCATGTCGTCCTAGAATTTGTCTTTCGGTTTGCGTGAAGCAGAAGAAGTTCTGTTTTGGATCCATTCAATTTAAGGTGACTCTCCATCATCCAGTTGTCTATCAATGTGAGGAATTGTTCTAGTCCGTGGTATTGGTCTTTTTTGTTGCTGATGCGAAAATATAGTTGAGAGTCGTCGGCGTAGGAATGGTAGAGTAGGTCCTGATTACTGATAATTTTGAGGAGTGGGCGGAGATAGATGTTGAATTGTACGGGCGACAGAGTTGATCCTTGAGGGACTACGTATGAAATGGTATGTGCTTCTGAAGTGAAGGGTCCTAGTTTCACTGTCTGGGATCGATTTTTTCAGGAATGATGTGAACCAGGGTAGATCTGAGTCTGCAACTCTGGCTACTTCTGTGAGGCGAGTTAGCAACGTTTTGTGGTCTACTGTGTCAAAGGCAGCACTAAGGTCCAGCAGTATCAGAAGATAGGATTCTCCTTCGTCTGCTGCTTCAAGGGCATCATCCCATATTTTGAGGAGTGCTGTTTCTGTCCCATGACCCGGGCGGAAACCCGATTGTAGTGGGTCCAGTAGTTTGTGGGTGTCTAAATGGTGTTGTAGCTGTTGTACTACTGCTTTCTCAATAATCTTGGAGAAGACATTAAGGCTGGTTATAGGTCGACGATCGTTTGGGTGTTTGGGGTCGAGGTTAGATTTCTTTAGAAGGGGTTTGATTATGCCTTGCTTGAGGGGGGTCGGAACCATACCTCCTTTAAATGATTGATTTATAAGGCGTGTGATCGTGGGTGCCAAAATATCAGCACATTCTTTCAGAAGTTTTGTGGGAATGATGTCGTGATGTACTGTCTCGGAGGCTTCTGATGATGCTTTTAGTGGTATCCGTGGTAATTGGATCCAGTGTAAATTTTGTTGATTGAAGAATATTTATATTGATATTTCCTTCTTGATATTTATATTGATATTTCCTGCTTGTTGTTTGTTTTTTTTGTTGAATAGTTTCACATATTTTTTTCTATTTTGTCAATGAAAAAATCTGATAGTTCATTGCAGAAATCTTGTTTCAATATTTGGAGCCTTTAGGAAGGCTGGATTCATAGTCTGAGTGACTAGGTTAAAAAGCTTGCAGGGACGGTTTCGGGCTTTTGTGATGTGTTAGAGAAGTGTTCTTTTTTTGCTTTGAAGATTGATCTCTTTGTGATATTTCTTAGTGATTAATTTGTAAATTGTGTGGTTTTCCTTTGTTGTGTTTCTTCTCCAGGCTCCTTCCGCTCTTCTGCGTTCTTGCTTCAATAATGTGAGAGCGTCATTGAACCAACTGGAATGATTTTTCTGGATGAGTGCTCTGCGTCTCGAAGCGATTATGTTTGCTGTCTGTAGTAATACTTTGTTAATGGAGTTGAGTGTTTCCTCTGTTGATTGATTTTGTTTTATCATTGTTATTTCGTTCAATAGTGTGGTTTTGAAGAGTTCCGAGTGGAGTTTCTTCTGTGATCTTGTCCAGTGTGTTGTTAATGGGTTTGTCGGTTTTTTGAAGACGGTGTCGGTGGTTATTTTGAATTTGATTGCATAGTGATCTGTCCAGGGTAAGGGCCTGTTCTCCAGTGTGTTGATGTCCATATTCTGTTTGAAGATAAGGTCGAGGGTGTGACCCGAAACATGCGTGGGAGCACATATCAGTTGCTGCAGACCTAGACCTTCCGATTGGTCAATGCAGGCGGTGGCGATGGGATCCTGGGAGGAGTTGGCCCAGAGGTTGAAGTCCCCAAGTAGCAGGAGGTGTTTGGTTTTCAAGGTGTATGTCGAGATAAATTCTGTCAGAGATGTGAGGAGATGTGTCTTTGGTCCCGGCGGTCGGTAGCATAGTAGTATGTGGACGGTGTCCTGGGGTGTTGTTTGGAGTTGCAGGGTGAGTGTTTCCATGAACGGCAATGAGCTCTGTAGGGTTGGTTTGGTGAGAGAGAGGTGAGATTTGTAGATCACTGCTAGGCCTCCTCCTCTTTGCCCGATTCTGTTCTCGGTTAGGCTGCAATAGTTCTCTGGCACTAGTTCTGCTAGGATGGTGTTACAGTCCAATGTTAGCCAGCTTTCTGTGATGAAAAGGCAATCTGTGTTGTGTTGGGTGATGAACTTGTGAATTTCCGGTCTGTGCTTGACTGCGGATCTTGTGTTGATCAGGGTGCATGATAGGTGTAGTAGTTGAAATAGTGCCATCCTGTTTTTGACAGTTGATCATCGATTGATTCTTATATTGTGCATTACATACTCCTGACCCCTGCACTATATACTCTGCTGTACATTACATACTCCTGACCCCTGCACTATATACTCTATGTTGTGCATTACATCATTCTGATATTATAAAATCCTAACTGTTGTATCCTATACAGGTGTAATAAGTTGTACATTACATAGGCCTTACCTCTTTTGCACCCATTTTCTACCAGCTGGACATTACACGTTGATAATAATGTGATAACATCCTCAGACTTTGGAACCTTAAACAGAAAGTGATAATGAGGGAGGGGTCAATAACCCAATGATGATGATCTTCAGGATCAGTCCAGTCTTCATCTTGGTTGTTCTCCCCCATCCTCACTCTCTGACCTCTGGTGGGGCTCAGCCCCGCTGTTATTCATGACTAAATCATGGACTAAATAAGGAAGTGCAGGACTTCTTGTGTTGGGAAGATGGTAATGAGTGATAGAGGGGGATGGGACACTAGCCCAGGGCTCGAAAAAATCTGGGCGCAAGGTCGCAATTGCGTCAAGAAATTGTGACCTGGCGCCCACGCCCACCGGTAATTGAGGCTGCGGCCTACAAGGTTGCAAAGCCGTGGCCTCAATTACCAGCCGTCGCGGGCCCGCCAATCGTGGCAATTGCGCGGCAGGGGAGCTGGGGGCAAACGGAGGCACAGTGTGCGCCCCGAAGTGCCAAGCTTCCTTCTGTGACCTGCGCCATCTGGTGGTGGCCGTTGGCGTTACAAGTAAAACAGCAGTTCCAATGTGTAATTTTTCACTGCCATCTCCTTCCCTCTAATTACAACCCCCAAACATGATATATATTTTTTATTCTAACACCCTAGAGAATAAAATGGCGATCGTTGCAATACTTTCTGTCACGCCGTATTTGCGCAGCGGCCTTACAAGCGCACTTTTTTTGGGAAAAAATACACTTTTTTAAATAAAAAAATAAGACAACGGTAAAGTTATTCCAATTTTTTTTTATATTGTGAAAGATAATGTTACGCCGAGTAAATTGAAACCCAACATGTCACGCTTCAAAATTGCGTCCGCTCGTGGAATGCCGACAACCTTTTACCCTTTAAAATCTCCATAGGCAACGTTTAAAAAACTCTACAGGTTGCATGTTTTGAGTTACAGAGGAGGTCGTGCTACTCACGTATGTGTTCGCTTCTGCGCGCGAGCTCGTTGGGACGCGTTTTCTGGCTCCTAACTTTTTTAGCTGGCTCCTAGATTCCAAGCAAATTTGTCAAACCGTGCACTAGTCCTACAATCCCCTCATCACTGTCACTCCTATAAAAGACAGTTCTCATTGTTTCCTCACTCTCTGACTAGAGCTGCACGATTAATCGTCAAGAATCGTTATCGCAATCTTTTTCCCATTGCGATTCTTGACACAGGGTTTCACGATCTTTGACATGAAAATAATTTTCTCTCTGCACTTTGGTATGCAAAGAATTTCCTCTCTGCTCTGTAGCCAAAAGTCAAAGTCTGGGCAGCCTGCCAAGTTTTGAAAACATTCTTTATCAGTGGAAAGTTAAGTCTAAACATTGTATCACATCAAAGGAATAAACTTCTGTATGTAAATTAGGAACGTTTAACCACTTAGACACCAAACCTTTTTCTGACAGCTCTTTTCAAGTTAAAATCATTTTTCTCTTATCGTCCATGGACGGACACAGCTCCTTAAATCTTGACAAGTGGGTTATGTTCCCTGTTTACAGGAGAGGACTAGGCAGAAACATGTTAAATAGTTAAATACATGTTACATTAACAGAGTTGAACAGCCCCGCCCAGGGGGCGGTCCCTCCAGACATAACCCTCCTCACTGCAGCTTGCAGCCTCAGTTTCGTTCTGCCTAGCAAAGGAGAAGGACGTATGGCTCCCTTTGGGCCCAGCGCCCTGAGGAGAAATTTTATTTTATTTTACTTTACTTTTTCTTGAAGAATCTTCTTTCAACTGTTGGCTGAGAGACAGGCTGGATATTATAGATCCTTGTAGTCTACTCAGTCCGACCAGCAAGCGTGGGCACACCTTTGCAAAGAGGCTTGGTCTGCCACGCCATACCTCATGACTCCTGAGGTGGCCGGTGAGCTTTGCTCCGAGGTCCACATATGACTGAGCTGTGGTGTTGTCTCAATCACAGTGGACCGGGCCGACAGCTACCTCCATTGCGGTTGTAGGTCTGTCAGGAATGCGTCAGCGAGTCCTCGCTCGGACGGGTAAGTACAGTCCCTCCTGCTTCGGTGGGTTGGTACAGCTGGGCATTCCTGGGGTTCGGGGGTCCCTTCCCCTTACTTCCCTGCTCCTTTCCCTTGCTGCATTGCTAACATTGCCGCTGTCAGGGGGGAGGGGGCCTTCCTGAGGGGACTGTGTTATCTGGCCTGTGTTTTTTCTTTTTTGTATTGGGCTTTCCTGTGAGGTAAAAAGCCCTGTGATGAGCACAGATGTTTATGATTATACTTCAGCAGACGCTGACTGATCGGTGACACCTGTAATGGTTTTGCTTTTTATGCTGTATCTGTGACTTGTCCTTAAATAAAACAGCCCTATGAGGCTTTTCCTGTTTAAACACAGGTCCCTGCAAAAGTTACCTCACGGTTCTTTTCCTCACAGGCAGCGCTGTGCAGTCTCCTCCTGAGGGAGTCCCCTGGTTACCCCTGGTCAGCGCAGCAAGTGGGTGAGAGGCCCTGAATAGGGCTCTAGGAGCTTTTGTCTATTTGTATGGACAGATGTGCATATTATAATACACACTATATGTAAATATTGGAGTCAGTATCTGGGTCCTTCCCCACATGCTGGTGGTGGCAGCAGGTGTTAGCACCTGGGATTCCCACAGAGTTTTTATTGTTAGTCCTGGACACAGTTTGTGCCAGGGTGGGGGTGGACTGCGGGCGGGCGGTAAAAGAGTGCCCCCTTCCCCCGTTATCCCCTGGGGAATGCTCTGTTATGGAGCCATGGACTAGGTACCTAGTTGAAAAAAAAAAAAAAAAAAAAAGGCAGAATAAGGCATTTATGGGTGCGCTTTTTACTGCTGCAAGGGACTCTCCTAAGCTGCATAGTGCAGCTGGGTTTCCGCTGAGGGCTCGGTCTTTTTTGGATCACACAAATCAGACCGCTGTGTAGGTTTTTTCCTTCTGTGCCCTTCTTTGATAATTTCTGAGATGCGGAATGAGAAAAGCCACTGAGGGCTTTTGTAGTCCCTCACCGCCGGGCGGGAACCCCTACTTGTATGGATCTGACTGATAGAAGATCCGAAGTACTGACCCGTTCCATGTTTACCATGCTGGGGTCTGGCTTGCGGCCTATTGTGGCCACTACACTGGGGTCTCAGTGGTCGCTGGCGCTATTTTTTGGGAGGTTTTTCAATTACATTGAAAACTCCCATTGGCGCCCATTTTGTCGTAGCCACGCTATGGCGCAGCTTACATTGTGCTGGCCTTTTTCCTGTGGCCGCGTTCTGAACGCTCGGCGGCCATCTTGGAGTAGTCCTGACCCCTAGTGCTGTATACAACTCACAGAGTGAGCATTTTGCACCAGACAGTGGAGGAGCACCGACTCTCTCCTGAGGTTATTAGCCTAGCGGACCAGCTGGTCCAGGGCCTCATATAGGTCTGTGATGCTTCATTGAATGCTGCGCCCTTGTTATCCAGGGCGTCTGTTTCAGAATGGTTTTATGCACACGGTGGTGTAGTGCTTAACTCCATTACTTGGCAGCAAAAGAGTCATTGGTTCGAATCTGCACACTGACGCCAATCTGCACACTGACGCCAATCTGCCTGGAGCTTGCATTGTCGCTCCCTGTGTCTGTGTGGGTTTCCTCCGGGTACTCCGGTTTCCTCCAAAGACATGTGTGCATACACCTACATAATATACATACACACTATGTGTGTGTATTATTTAGGGGCAACCCTCCCAGGCCGTCAAAGGCCCAGCTGGGGGACTAATCTGTCCCTGGGTGCATAAGCCGATCACGCCGGCACCCAAATCCTGCCAATGTATATAGCCTTCCCTCCCTGTCTCTAGGTGGGAGGGGCGGCTTGCAGGTTCACAATTCAGTGAAACCTCCCTGCTCTCCGACTAGTGGGTCTGCGAGGTGGTCTCTTCGGAGTACTAGATAGGGTTTCCTCCTATCCACAGAACAAAGTTCTGTCCTTGTGTCTTCCCCTCCCGGCACGTCGGTCTGCCTTGGGCAGTGTAGGATTTGCTAAGCTGCAAGGTAATTTTACCTTTCCTGCAGGACGAGAGTTTTGGGGTTTTCTATGGGCCTCAGGCCCTAAATACCTTTGTGAACGTCGGGTAGTTCCGCATGGAATCCATTTGTTCGGTGGTGTCCTGAGGTCCTCGGACATCAGGGACGCATACATGCATGTCCCGTTTTGCACATGTCACAGTGTTTTTTTCTGTGCTTCGTGATGAGAGAAGGGTCTCTGTCAGCCTGTGGCCCTCCCTTTTGATCTGGCGTCAGCACCATGGGTTTTCAGCTAGGAGCTCGCACTTATTTGAATTTTGTTGGGACAGCGAGGCTTTGCCTCATTGGCTACTTTGACGACTTTCTTCTGAGAGCAGCTTCTGTCTCCGACCTAGTGGATGGGTTATTCCCATTCAGACCCTCCGAAGATTCGGGTGGATGTTAAACGTTTAGGTCAGAAAGTGTAGCTCAGTGGCAGCAAGCCTGCCCTACATGTGTGCGACCCAGGGTTCAAATTATGGGCATGCTAGGTTCCGACTCAGCGTTGGAGTATCTAGTGTTGATCCAGACTCCTCAGTGGCAAAGGTCCTTCTTCCCCTGGAGAAATTGCAGACTCTTCAGTCTGCGGAGAAGGTATTGGCATCACGCAATCGGTCTTCTCTCCGGGCGCCTGCTGGTTCAGGGTCTGTGGGTAGCCTCCTTCAAGGTGGTACTGTATGCCCAGTTCCACACCCTGGTTTTCCAGTGGAACTACTGTCCAGGTGGTAAAAATCTCTTGTCTCTGAAATCATTAGATTCCTGTGCGCCACCTAGTCAGAGTCTCTCTGAGTTGGTGACAGAGATTCCCGACTCTTCGGTCCGGGAAGTTGTTCCTTCCTTCCAGTGGTCGGTGTTTACGACGAATGCCAGCTCACGGGTTGTGAACCTGGAGGTTCACAAAACTGGGGGGTCCAGTCGGCCCTGAGTCGCTGGACTTGCGTGGACCTATGACCACACCTCCTTGAATGTGTCTGGTCTCGGTAGCTACCCAGGGTCGGGCCTGGCTAGTGCCTGGTGGAAGACCGCCTGGGAATACCAGGTGCTGTCTACTGTTCATTGTCCTACTATTTTAGGCGATCAGGCTATGCTTCTCCTTGTGGTCGACCAATCTGGTTTCAGCCGGACAACGCCACGGCCGTGGCTTCAGTCTACCATCAGGTATGCCAGCAGGCAGACTACTGGAGTCGCCAGATGCTGGACCAGGGCGACTGGTCTTTGTGCTTGGGGTGTTTCGGCTCCCTTGCAGGAGGTGAGCCTCACATGGCATGGATCTCCTGGCAGCTTGTCTCCGCCGCAAGGGTGTCAGTTAGTGGCCAGGTCTAGTGATCTTGTACAGACGCGTCAGTCGCGCTGGTGGCCCTGTGTTGTCTGTATCGGTGATTTTTTGCCATTCCTCCATGGTAGTTGCTTCCTCGGCCGCTCCACAGAGTGGATGCTGAGGAGATCCCGATGATTCTAATCGCTCCAGATTAATCTCGGCGTCCTTGGTACGCTGATATCGGGCGCCTGGTAGCGGAGGCACCCTGGCGATTGCCAGGGCAGGAGGTTCCTGTCTCAAGGTCCCATACTTCCTCCTGTTGTACAGTCACTGACTTGCTTAACATGGTTATTGGAAGCCAGACTTTAGGTGACCAGGGTCTGTCTGACTCGGTCATCTCAACAGGGCACCGTAGTCTTCTTCCGGAGGATCTACCGTCGCACCTCTCTTGGTGCAAAGGGATGGAGTGACGTCCACGGGCGTACTTTCAATGTCCAGGGTCCTGCTGTTTTTAAAGCTTGGATTGGATCTAAAAATTGCTTAAAGCACCGTTTGAGGGCAGATTTCAGCCTTGGCTGTGTTCTTTTAGTGGCCTTTTTGCGGCCCGTTCCCTGGTGGGTCCCCTTTTTTTGTGTGCAAGGGGTTTGTCATATACTTTCCCCTCTTGGCCCATCTCTTCCCCCATGAGTTTTGACTCTGGTGCTCTCGGTTCTTCAGGAACCTTCCTTTTGGAAACATCAGAGAGATTTTCTCTTGACACTATCTCAGAAGGTGGCCCCTTTAGTGGCCTTTACCTCTGTTAGAGGGGTTTCTGAGTTGGCGGTCTTGTCTTGCAAGCCGCCATGCTTGATCCCCCATAAGGATTAGGTGATGGTGCGCCCGCGACCTTCTTCCGAAGGAGGTTTCGGCCTTTCATACTTTAGGCGTGGTACGCGCTTTGCGGGTATACCAGCCTACTACGGCTCCATTTCGGAGCTTCTGACTCTCTTTTGTGTCGGTGTCTGGTCCACAAAAGGGCCTGGCGGTCTCGTCGACCACCATTTCTCGGTGGATCGGGCAGGCCGTCATACAGGCCTATGCTCCTAAGGGCGGGCCCCCCTTTCCGGTCACGGCACTTTCGACCAGGGCAATTGGTGCTTCCTGGGTTTTTTTTTTTTTTCCCGACATCATGCGTCGGTCTCACAGGTGTGCGAGGCGGCGATTTGCTCGTCCGTTCACGCTTTTTCCAGAATGGTTGCTGTGAGTGCATCTTATGATGTTTTTTTCAGCCGCTAGTTTTTGCCGGCGACTGTTTAAAGTTGCACCTCCTCCGTTGAGGAGCTCTGCTTGTTTTGGGGTGAAGTTAAAATTGTTTTTACTGATATATTTCCCACCCCTCGTTTTTTGACACTGCTTGGGGACGTCCCACTTGTCAAGATTTAAGGAGCTGTGTCCGTCCATGGACGATAAGAGAAAATAGGATTTTTTGTACTCACCGTAAAATCCTTTTCTCTGAAGTCCATGGACGGACACAGCTCCCACCCCTCCTTTTTAGGTTTGTACTGCTTGTTACGAACTGAGGCTGCAAGCTGCAGTGAGGAGGGTTATGTCTGGAGGGACCGCCCCCTGGGCGGGGCTGTTCAACTCTGTTAATGTAACATGTATTTAACTATTTAACATGTTTCTGCCTAGTCCTCTCCTGTAAACAGGGAACATAACCCACTTGTCAAGATTTAAGGAGCTGTGTCCGTCCATGGACTTCAGAGAAAAGGATTTTACGGTGAGTACAAAAAATCCTATTTTTTTTGCTAGAAAATTACTTAGAACCCCCAAACATTATATAATATTTTAGTAGAGACTCTAGAGAATAAAATGGCGGTTGTTGCAATATTTTATGTTGCACTGTATTTGCGCAGAAGTCTTTTTAAATGCATTTTTTTGGGAAAAAATTACTTTAATGAATTAAAAAAAAAAATAGCCAGTAAAGGTAGCCCATTTTTTTTGTATAAATGTAAAAGATTTTACGCCGTGAGAGAATTGTGATCTTCATTCTAAACAAAAAAATTGTGATTCTCCTTTTGGTCAGAATCGTGCAGCTCTATCTCTGACTAAGGTCCATGAATAAAGAAATGATCTGGTAGGAGATCAGAGGACCCATTTACTAGTTACCTTGATGGGGAATTGTAAGATCCTCAGAGACAAAGCTGCCTGATGTGGGCAGTCCTGGTGGGAGTCCTGGTTTAGGGGAACCAATCAGCTGATGTCTAATAATCTTTGTATTTCTATTTTAGTAGATGGACGGGAGATGAGGAAAACCTCAGAGGATTGTCTCACTTTGTCTCCAGACTGTAAAGTAGAAGATGAGGACATCACACAGTATAGTCCAGGAGAAAACTTGACTACCTCAAATGTCCATCCGGCACCACACAGTGTAGATGGACCATCATATTCCTCTTATCCTGAGGAACCTCAGACTGTGCGGGACGGTGCCGGACCATCGTATTCCTCTTATCCCGAGGAACCTCAAACTGTGAGGGATGGTGCTGTCCTTATAACAGATAAGAGTTTTTCATGTGATGAGTGTGGGAAGTGTTTCAATTTTGAATCCGGCCTTAATAGACATAAAATAACTCACACACGTGAGAAGCCATATTCTTGTCCTGAGTGCGGGAAATGTTTTTCAGTGAGGTCCAATCTTTACATACATCAGAGATCTCACACAGGGAAGAATCTATATCCCTGTCCTGAGTGCGGGAAATGTTTTTCTGTGAAGTCCAGACTTTCCACACATCAGAGATCTCACACTGGGGAGAAACCGTATTCCTGTCCTGAGTGTGGGAAATGTTTTTCAAACAACTCCAATCTTTACACACATCAGAGATCCCACTCGGGGGGAAATCCATATTCCTGTCATCAGTGCGGGAAATGTTTTTCACACAAGTCCCTTCTTTACACACATCAGAGATCTCACACGGGGGAGAAGCCATATTCTTGTCCTGAGTGCGGGAAATGTTTTTCACGGAAATCCAATCTTTACATACATCAGAGATCTCACACAGGAGAGAAGCCGCATTCCTGTCCTGAGTGTGGGAAATGTTTTTCAGAGAAATCCAATCTTTACACACATCAGAGATCTCACACAGGTGAAAAGCCGTATTCCTGTCCTGTGTGCAAGAAATGTTTTTCAGCGAAGTCCAGTCTTTTCACACATCAGAGATCTCACACGGGGGAGAAGCCGTATTCCTGCCTTGAGTGCGGGAAATGTTTTTCAGACAATTCCAAATTCAACAGACATCAGAGATCTCACACGAGGGAGAAGCCGTATTCCTGTCCGGAGTGTGGGAAATGTTTTTCACGGAAGTATCATCTTTCCACACATCAGAGATCACACACAGGGGAGAAGCCGTATTCCTGTCCTGAGTGTGGAAAATGTTTTTCAGACAATTCCAGTTTTAACAGACATCAAAGAACTCACAGGAGGGAAAAAACATATTCCTGTCCTGAATGCGGGGAATGTTTTTCATGGAAGTCAAGTCTTTACACACATCAGAGATCTCACATGAGGGAGAAGCCGTATTCCTGTCCTGAGTGTGGGAAAGGTTTTTCAGGCAAGTCCAGTCTTTACAGACATCAGAGATCTCACACGGGGAAGAAACCACTTTCCTGTCCTGAGTGAGTGAATTGTTCCTCACTGAAGTCCTGTCTTCCTATACATCAGGGACCCCACACAACCCTCGAGGTGTATTAGTGCCTTGAGTGCGGGAAATGTCTTCTATATGAATATTGCTGGACATCAGTTCTCATGTGGGGAAGAAGCACACCCTGATATACACCTCAGATATACTCCATGGCTGATCTTCATCAGGTGAAATGGAAGGAGCCATACTATCCCACTCCATTTTCAAGACTATATGGGGTCCCTAGCCCTATGATAGACTCCCATGTAACTCGCTGGTGATTTTTGGATGCTTGTATATAGAGACTAAGACGGAGTCTATTACTGACATGATACGCCTCTGGTGGACGAATATTTTCTGTTCTATGTGAAGTCCCGGTGATTTTAGACATTTCGCAGACAAATCTATCGGCCAATTGTACTCCCTTCGAGTGCTTATTGTGTTATATGGGAATCTCTGTCGGTCGGTGATATCCTGGCCTGTTGTTCATGCATGGCTCTGACAGACCATTTTCTCTCTTCATTTGTTGAGTTACTTCTTCGGTTCGGGTGGAACACTTACACTTGGGACTTAAGCCGCAGTTTTGGAAGTTTCAAGCCCTTTTAGGCCCTGAAGAAGATCTGCACTGTGTGCTTTCGAAACGCGTTGGTCGCTCTGTCAGTTGACAGTTTTGGGCTCCCCTTTCAGATGTTTTCACGTCTGCCCCCAACACACGTGTTTGTTTTTATCATCTTAAATTTTTGTTATTTGTCATATATATATATATATATATATATATATATATATATATATATATATATATATTAATAAATGTGTAACTTTTTTACGGTTACTGTTTATTGTCCATTTAAAATCCCAACTTGAGGGACTTGTTTTTTACTATATAAATCTGAGGTTCTTTTAGGAATGTCGGGGCTTTTATAACTTGGGTGCTCAATACAAGTGCATGCTGAGCAGACAAATCTCGCTCCAGTGTCCGCTCCATTAAAGGAAACGTCCACCTTTTATTAAAATATAATAAATTCACATTTTCTGCAGATTAAAAAAATATATTTTCCTATTTTCTTTTAGGATCCTGGAAAGCATTGCAGCCATGATGTGCTGATGTCTGGTGCTATGCAGGACTCCTGCAGACTGTCCGTGTAATCTGTCTGTCTGTACATTATACGGGAAGGCAGATACAGTGACAGGAAGAACCAATCATTAAAAACTACAAGCCGACATCGGCAAAGGACAGAACTCTGGGAATGAATGACACGGCCGCGCTCTTTTCATAAAGTGACAGCCGGTACGGGGAACTTCTCGCTGCACTGCTGTCACACAGAGGTCTCGGATCGCTGAGCCACTACAGGAACAGGAACATCTTCCCGAAGGTGAACGTTTCCTTTAACTCTTTCACTGACAGAGCTGTATTTGCGTTTTTTGCCCACATTTAAAAAAATAATTTTAGGCCTAAAGATTATATAAAACCCCCAAAACATTATATATTTTCTGAAAGGAGACACCCTAGAGAATAAAATGATGGTAGTTCCAAATTTTTATGTCACCCGATATTACTGCATCAGTCTAGGAAATGAAAAATATCCGTAAAAAAATCGGTAAGGGGCCCAAAATTTTTTAAATTTTTTGTATAATATAAAAGCCGAGGTTGCACCAAGTAAAAAGATACCCAACATGTCAAACCTTAAATTTGTGTGCGCCTGTGAAATGGTGACAGACTTCAGTACCCAATATTTTCTACAGGCAACACTTTAAAAAGCCCCCTATAGGTCATCAGTTTAGTGTAACGGAGGAGGTCTGATGATAGAATTATTTTGTTCCAGTGTGTGTGACGATATGTAACGTGTATTGCAATCAATGTTTTCAGGCGTAGGCACCCCAGTGTATGAGTTTACGTTTGTATATGTGGGGGTGGGGGCATCAATTTTTTGGGGGTTTTATGTTTTTGGGTGTAACTTTTTAATTTTGTACAAGTAAAAAAAAAAAAATGTGCCTAACTTTTTTCATGCACATGTCTATTATCCCGCTAATCGTAATTCATGACCAGCTGACTGTGTAAGCTACTTTGACCCCCCATTTATCACCGTCTCCTTGCTATGTCCCCCAAGTATTGTGTAAGTGGCATGGATGATAATTTACAATGTTATAAAATTATGAGATTGCTCTGTATTTATATTCTGTATGTTTTTTTTTTTTAGTTAGGCTAATTTTGGTGCAGTATGTAGCAGATAAATGAATAGACCTCCTAGCATAAAATGTCCTGAAGAAGTTTATTGATGTGAAACACGTCAACGTCTTGGACAATTCAACAAAGCTAAACGAGTCATTATGAATATATATGGCCTAATGTTTGATGGATTTGTTCCCATGTGGTTTTAATGCATAATTTTAATATTTGTAAGAAAGATTTATATTATGTTTGGCCTTTTTTTTGTATCAATAAAGTCTGACATTCAAGGTTCTTTTTGAAATTTTATATTTATATAATTGATGTGGTATATTTATAGTAGCCAAATCTTCCTCTTTTTTAGATGTAAAAAAATTGTTGAATGAATTTGAGCGGCATTCACCCAGCTGTGATGAATATTGGATGTATTTTATTTCATACGCTGATTTCCTTGGCTCCATCTAGTGGCCATAATGCAGTATTGTGATATTTTACTGATGGAGGTATGTCAGGAAAAATACCCCATTATGGTCACTAGATGGAGCTGATCATCATAGGAAATCACTTTGCTACATTTATGGCCATTATTTGTAATGGCTGGATGAGTGATTGTCACATTCATCCCATGAATTTTCTAGAAGTAGACCCCTTAGTTTCCTTCATCAGACATGTCTTCATACAGATAACGGAGGTCATCCTCATACACTGGTGAGTACAGAACACACTGAAGAATATAAGATAATCAAAGCAACAATATTAAACCAACCATCGATTTAAACCTGAAAATTTGCATATGGCCATTAGATGGCGCCAAGTATCATAGAAGTTATCTCCATCTAATGAACAAATGTAACATTGGCCCAGATTCACAAAGCACACAAAACACTTCACACTAGACCTCATGCAACTTGGATCCTGCGCCTTTCTACTCCTCCTCCAGACTCTGGGACTGTGATTTCCAAATGAAATGCAACATTTTCCACACCCCTTGATGATTTGGGGAGCCCTGTCATCTACTGGTGTTGGTCCTCTGTGTTTTATCAAGTTGTCAGAACATTTGGGGTTAAAAAAATACATATAAAGATTGCACATAATATATGTTTCATAGTGTTCCATATACATGGATATGATGAACTGAAGCACAGCCATTTTTCCCTGTTAAAGTTTAAACATAGGTTCTCAGGCATGAATAGACACTGTTTTTAGGTTGTAAAGAACCTGCCTGTGCTATCTCCCAGGTCATATCTCTTTGGGTTTGACACTTATAAGATAAGATAATGAAAAGCCTGGCACAGCAGGACACTAAACATAGTGTGGTCTCTGTACTATGAGACTAAGGGGGCTTATTCACAATCCCAGTGGAATTATATATCTTAAATAGTATTGTGTCTTTATAATTCCATAACAATATATGTGTATTAGTAGTTCATATAGTATAACTCGTTAATACATAGGCATTACTGGGGTCCCAGGTATAAGATCCTATAATAACTTCAAAGTATTAGACTGCTTTGATCACATTCCGGCATTAGTTTAACCACTTGCTTACTGGGCACATAAACCCCCTTCGTGCCCAGGCGAAATTTCAGCTTCCGGCACTGCGTCGCTTTAACTGACATTTGCGCGGTCGTGCGACGTGGCTCCCAAACGAAATTGACGTCCTTTTTTCCCCACAAAGAGAGCTTTATTTTGGTGGTATTTGATCACCTCTGCGGTTTTTATTTTTTGCGCTATAAACAAAAAAAGAGCGACAATTTAAAAAATATATATATATTTTTTACTTGTTGCTATAATAAATATCCCAATTTTTTAAAAAATAAATAAAAATTTTCTCAGTTAAGGCCGATACGTATTTTTCGACGTATTTTTGTAAAAAAAAAAAAATCGCAATAAGCGACTGGTTTGCGCAAAAGTTATAGCGCCTACAAAATAGGGGACAGAATTATTATTTTTTTTTTATTATTTTTTTTTTTACTAGTAATGGCGGCGATCTGCGATTTTTATTGGGACTGCGATATTGCGACGGACGTATCGGACACTTTTGACACAAATTTGGGACCATTCACATTTATACAGCGATCAGTGCTATAAAAATGCACTAATTACTGTATAAATGTGACTGGCAGTGAAGGGGTTAACACTAGGGGGTGAGGAAGGGGTTAAATGTGTATCCTAGGTGTGTTCTAACTGTGTGGGGGGAGGGGGGTGACTGGGGGATGTGACTGATGCTGTGTCCCTATGTACAAGGGACACAGATCGGTCTCCTCTCCTCTGACAGCACGTGGAGCTCTGTGTTTACAGACAGAGCTCCACGTCCCTGCTGTCTTACCGACGATCGCGTGTACCCGGCGGACATCGCGGCCGCCGGGTACACGCATCGGCTTCCCAGCGATGCGCCGGGACAGTGTTTACCCGCTGCGCGCCCCCCAGAGGCGCGCGCGGGTAATGCACTTCAAATGACGTCCAAAGACGTCCAGTTGGCACCTGAGAGCCGCGCTGTTGACGTCTTTTGTCAATAGCGCGGGTCTCAAGTGGTTAAAGGAACTTTCCAAGGCATGTGTGTTGATCATAAAACCTTATCTCAATCATAAATTTTGGGGTTGCCGAAATGTCTAGGTTTGTTGTCATATTGTTTGACATATAAAATCATTTATGGTGTTATACCAGGCCAGAAGTCAAGGGGGTCGTAAGTCATGATTAACTCTGCTTGACCTCATCATTAGGAATAATTCCTTAGACACCACTGCCCCCTACAGGTTAATATCGGCATGATTCAATATAGTCGCTCATCAGAATAATATTATCATGTTACATCGCCAGTCATGTGGTAGTAAAATACACATCCACTTATTTGGGGAGATAAAAAGTGATTACTCAGGACAGGAGGGGATCTCTGAAAAAGCTCAGTGGGAGAGAGATGGCTGGAGCTGATCCCTGGAGGGCTGATGGCTGGAGCTTCTCTGATCTCTGAAGGAAGCTGGAAGGCAGAGATTGACCGCAAAGATGTAGGGGAATGAAGAGGGTCCCAGATAAGACTTTCACTTCTCAAACAGACATAGCTCTTAATTACTGGTAATGTATAATTTTGATTATTTACCTTTTTGGTAATTTGGAGATTTTCACATACACACAACTAAAACCATGTAAATATACTTGGCAAATATAATTTGGGAGTTAGTTATGTCTAACTGCAGTATGATGTAATTGTATTCCAAATATTAAAGACATACGCATTACGTTTGTCTTTTAAAAGCTAAGTACCCTGGAGCTGCGGTGGCTCAACGCGATTGGCACTGCGCTGACAAGCCATTCACCTCTGCAGCTAGGGGTTCGGATCCCGGTCTCGGCTACATGTGAATTGAGTTTGGTGGTCTCAGCCCGGCTCCCGGTGGGTGTGCTATGCAAGGTAAGCCTGCGCTTAGTACGCCCACCCCCCTCCCACAAAAACCACCACACTTACACGCACTCGAAATTGGGTTAACATCACGCACTTTGACCACGCGGTCTCTAAAAAGAGAGGCGAAGGACTAACGGGGCTGGTTGAGCGGGCTAATCCTCTCACTCCCTTATAGGGAGTCCCTCTGCCCCGTTGGGCTTCAAAGCGGAGCAGGTAGGGCGGGCTGTGTGGGAGGAACCCCTCACACACCTGCCATTGCCACCCGGGGCATGGAGAAAGGTGGCAGATTGCCTCTGGGGGAGGCCTGCCTACTCCCAACTCCTGCAGTCCGGCTCCTCTCTCGAGTTCACGCACAAAATACACTTTAATAAAAAAAATAAAAGAAAAGCTAAGTACCAATGATGGTAGAGTGAGGGCGTATGTGAAGATATATCCTCGCCAAATTTAACAAAAGCTTGTGTACAATATAACATTTGTTATGTACACGTATATAATAAGTAGTATTAGCAAGAGATCTGTTTGTTATTGAGAAGAGATAATACAATGTCAAGGTTATGTCACTAAGAGCTAGGAATATGCCTTGTCATATGATGTAAATATTATCTAAACATTCAACCATCGCTTATTTCTGATTATAGAAGCATATCAATTATTTGTTGTAATACGAATTGTACCTGATTTTACACTCTATCTTTAGTTAATAAATATATATATTTTAAATATTAATTTGTATTGCTTATCCTCAAAATAGCACAGATAAAAGAATTTTAGATATCTTGTATTGTGGGAAAATTGTATTTCTCCCAAAGCACAGATTTACATATTTTCAAGAATACAATAATATTTTTATAGTTCAGAATAAATATTCTGACGGTATGTGTAGGCTCTATGCCGAGATACGTCAATTGTTCTGACAAAGTCCAAAGTCAGCCCAGCCCTCAACCAAGAAATTCTAGAGCCCTTCATGCTTCCCTCTTCTGACCAGCTTTATGGAGATGCTGATTTCATTTTCCAGCAGGACTTGGCACCGCCCACACTGCTAAAACTACCAATACCTGGTCACATGATCATGGTATCACTGTGCTTGATTGGCCAGCAAACTCGTCTGACCTAAATCCCATAGAGAATCTGTGGGGTATTGTCCAGAGAAAGATGAGACACCAGACCCAACAATGCAGACGAGCTGAAGGCCGCTATCAAAGCAACCTGGACTTCCATAACACCTCAGCAGTGCCACAGGCTGATCTCCTCCATGCCACGCTGCATTCCAGCCTTTCTCACCCAGGGGTCCTACAAAGATTTCTAGGGGTTCCCTGAGAAATTAACAATTTCTGTCTCTCAGTAACAACCGACATCAATGATCTGTAAGGGAGAAGTCTTCCCACTGATGATGACGATGTAACAATTTCCTTCTCCCACTAACCGCTGATATAAGAGGATCCTTCTCCTATTGGTCACCAATGTAAGAAACCACTATACTGATATAAGAGGGCACTTCTCCCATTGGTCACCAATGGAAGGGACCACTACAATGACCACTGATATGGGATCCTTCTTCAACTGGTCACCAATGAAAAAGGCCACTACACTGACCACTAGAGATGAGCTCCAGGTTTGGACTGAACCCAGATTCAGAATTTAGCTTGTTTGGGGGTTTGGTAAACAACTGAACAAAATAAGTGTTCAGCTCAGTGAACCTCCAACTGTAGTAATACTATTGCTCTGAAATATAGCAGCTCAGGCTGGTTGTTTGGGGTTAGCAACTATCCAACTTTAAAGTTGTGTCCCAACAACCAATGACATGTCCCGCCCAGCCCATTCAGATGTCACCTGGGGGGATTAGTGCAATTTTGCCACACACACAATTTACTGCAGAGCACCATCTATTTATTCTCCTGGGTACTCCAGCCCCCCCCCCCCAAGGAAAATAAATAACTTTGGCCCTGTACTGTACTGCCTGGAGCACATTGGAGGGCTCCTCTTGATCTGACAATAAAGCTGTGAGTGAGGCCAGAAATCTGCTTCCTGATTGGAAAGGATATGGATCCTTCTTCATCTCATTCATGGTTAAGGAAATATATGATATTACCAGACCGGTATCAGAGTATCGGCAAACATTCGGATTAGATATTTTACAGACATGGCCAATGGTGAAAATTGTCAAACACCAAATTATGATGTTCAGGGAAACCTTCCCAAACCTACATACAATGGTGGAATCATTTGTCACAGAGACCAGCAGCACCCTTCTGGAACATTCTGGTGAAGACTAAAGCCCTATACACGATCGATTTGTCCAATGAAAATGGACCAATGGACCGTTTTCATCGGACGAACCGATCGTGTGTGGGCCCCATCGGTTTGTTTTCCATCAGTGAAAAAAAATAGAACATGTTTTAAAATTTTCCTATGGATAAAAAAACGATAGAAAAAAACGATCATCTGTGTGGAAGTCCATCGGTCAAAAATCCATGCATGCTCAGAAGCATTAAACTTAATTTTTCCCAGCAAGTCGTAGTGTTTTACGTCACCGCGTTTGGACACGGTCGGATTTTTGACCAATAGTGTGTAGGCAAGACTGATGAAAGTCAGCTTCATTGGCTATCCGACGAAAAAATCCATCGGATTAGATTCCATCAGATATCCGATCGTGTGTACAGGGCTTAAGTGCGCTCTCAGACATCCTCACAGGCGAGCTTTCCAAACTGGCACTGGATGGTTTCCATATACGCCTACTGTTTGTTGGGCTCCACTATCCCACCTATAAGCCTGGCATGGCGGGTGCCACTGGGTAGAAAATAGAGACCAGAGAACATCCGCTAGCTGATCCCCATAGCTAGAATGACCCCAGAAGTGATATGCATTAGGTGACTTAAGGGGTTATTGCTATCATTCCTGACCGCTGTGGCTGGAAAAGCTGTGAATTACTAATATTATACAAAATTTAAGGTCCTGGAGGTAAGTATTGGAGGAGGTAACAAGGGATCTAGAGAGCAGGAGGCATTGGGAGCCGCAGAGAGGATGATTTGGGTGATATCTGGTGATGAAGCTGGGACAATGTTGTGGGTGGCTTTGTATGTTGTGCTTACTGTGTAACGGAATTGCTTCCCACTCCGCTTGAGTGCTTCCGTCATATACTGCTCTCCTCCATTCTGAAGATAGATATCAGATATTATAGCCGCATTTTGTAACCAAGAACTAGGCAGGACTCGTTTGGCTGCAAAGCTGGAACATATTTATTTCAACAAACTAACACAGAATATTTACACCATAGGAGGACATCCCCCTCCTGATCATATTACCCTAACAATACAAACTGCACACAGGAATATAATTAGAACAACAGACATATACTATAAACATTATGGTAATTAGCCACCTGGATGACCGAGAGGTTTCATTCCAGGTCAGATTTGCCGACTTCTACAATACTGAATACTGTGTACTGGGCAATACACATTAATACAAGTAAAAACACAGCCCACAATGGTTTGTTTAGCAGACAGACAATAGATGAGTTAAAGGAGTTGTAAATGAAAAATTTTTTTTTTGCTGAAATGACTGTTTACAGGGTATAGAGACATAATAGTTAACTGATTCCTTTTAAAAATAGATAAAAATCAATCATATAATGTACCTGAAGTTTCAGTTTCGTTTTTGCATGCTGTTTCCTGCTTCTGTGATGTACAGAGACACGGAGCCAATACAGGGAAGTGATGGTTTGTAAGACGAAACTGATTGGTGTTGAGGGGTTTTAGATACACAGTAATCACACCTCCTTGATTAGAGACCACAGACAGAAAGCTCCCATGACTTTTTCCATCAGGAAACAGACAACCAGGAAGTGTTCAGAACAGAGAAGGATTACAGCAACATCAGAGCAAAACGAACAATGAGGACATGAAACCAGGACTGCAGTAAGGTAAAGGAAGCTATTTAGCTTAAAAAAAAATTCCTTTAGTGACCCTTTAATTAGCACAAATAACAATGGGTGAAAGACCCTTAGGGGGCACACTAGACCTACTTGCAATAAACACATTATAGCAGGAAACCCCAGACAGGTGGCTTGCTGATAACATCAACATTTGCTATGAGTCCCATAATGTGGAGCCGTCCTTTCTGGAAATGTGACATCTATGCCCTTACCATGTACCCCGGGCTTAGAGTCCCAGAATCTGTGTGTCTTGGGGAGATATGGACTTGAATCCAAAGTAACAAGATCACCCCACAGATCCCCCAGGCATACACCTTCTGAGTAGTGTTCCCATTAATGCCAGGGGCCATAGTCAGTGGGTAAGAGGCTTCCTCCCAGTCCTCTCCAAAAGCCCCTGTCCTGACTAGGTCTATCACAATTAGTATTTTGAATTTTATACAGTGGGGGAGGGGAAGCCAGTGAAGGGATTGGCAGAGAGAAGCAGCAGTCATGGATCGGTTAGTGAGGTGTATTATTCTACAAACAGCATTTATAATAGACTGAAGGGGGAATAGCTTGTGTAAAGGTCAGACAGTGAGGAGGGAGTTGTAGTAGTCGAGGCGGGAAATAACCAAGGAGTGAATAAAACGTTTTTTTAGGTGTCGTTAGTCAGGAAGAGGAGAATTCTGGAGATGTTGTGGAGGTTAAGGCGGCAAGATGTAGCCAGTGATTGGATGTGGGGGCAGAAGGAGAGGTCAGAGTCTAGCATTACACCCAGCACCCTGGCATGTGTGGCGGGACCAATGGTTGTGCTGTTGATCTTGATGGTAAAGTCACAGGGAGGGGATCGGGGAGGAGGAAATATTACAAGCTCAGTCTTAGAAAGATTACATTTGAGGAAAAGGTGTGACATCCACACTGATATGTAAGTTTGTGATGTGTGAGGAGATTGAGGGGGTAAGAATAGAACATGATCTGCACTCCATTATCTTCAGTGGAGGGCAGGAGAGACATGAGGGGTCTGATAGACTCCTGATGTCTCATTAAAGAGGACCTGTCACAACAAAATGCTATCATATTGGGGTTTATTGGTCCCTTAAGTGATAGCAATAAAGTTATGTGAGAAAATTAAAGTTACACCCAAGCACTTAAAACCCGCCCCAAAACTTTGAGTTCCTTCTTATTTACAAACATAAACAACATTTTGCCGATGTCTATATAATAAAAAAAACAATGATTACACTACATATATTACATAACACCATGCATGCCAGAGTGAGGGAAATCATTCTACATCCATTATTCTGGGTTACCTCTACACACAGGACCTGGAAAGGCTTTTAAAGCGTCACCTATGGGCAAAGTTTGAGTACCAAAGTCTGTCATCATTTCATCAGCACACACAATTTTATGGCTGGACATGTTGGGTATCTATTTACTCAGCACAACCTCATCTTTTATATTTTACCAAAAACTGGGTAAAATATTTTAATTGTCCTCTAAAATTACACTTAATGTATTTCTTACTGAAATTTACACTTGATAAACCACTGAGCTAATATCATGTGACATGAAATACCACCCCTTTATTCTCCAGAGACTCTGTTTTCAGAACTAAACTAATCTTCAGGACAAAAATTTACACTTTAACATGTGTGCAAAAAATACTACTACAGCTCTTGCAGTAAAAGGTTAATGTGAGCTAAATTGGATCACTCTCTGTTGTGTTTACAGTGTAATGTAACATTTCCATCAGTACATTTAGCGCAATACACCATTATGGGCACTAGATGGAGCCAATGATCATATGAAAAAAAAAAAAAATGACTAAAACTTGTCACATTTTTTAAGATAGACCTCTAAGATCCCATACACACAATTCGATTTTCTGCAGATTTACCAAAACCATATAATATGAGGTCAGACCTTAAAAGTTTCAATTTGTATGCAATCAGGCCGGCCCTTGCACTACATGGTCTTGGTAAATCTGAATACAAAAATCTGCAGAAAATCTAATAGTCTGTATGGGATCTTAGTGTTTGTGAAATCTTACACCACAAAATGTACTCAGCCAATGAAAGGTAATGACTCCATTTTTATTTTTCTCTTGCTATCAATGGCCAACACGGTACAACACTTCATCCATGTCTTTGGTGATCTCTGATCTCCTTATGAACTGTTTCTTACATGATGAAGATCAGCCATGGAGTATATCTGAGGTGTATATCAGGGTGTGCTTCTTCCACACATGTCCAGCAACATTCATATACAAGACATTTCCCGCACTCACTAATACACCTCGAGGGTTGTGTGGGATCCCTGATGTACAGGAAGACAGGACTTCAGTGAGGAACATTTCCCTCACTCAGGACAGGAATACGGCTTCTCCCCCGTGTGAGATCTCTGATGTTTGGAAAGACCGGACTTCGCTGAAAAACATTTCTCACACTTAGGACAGGAATAAGCCTTCTTCTCTGCATGAGATCTCTGATGTGTGTAAAGACTGGACTTCTGTGTAAAACATTTCCCGCACTCAGGACAGGAATATGGCTTCTCCCCCGTGTGAGATCTCTGATGTCTGGAAAGACTGGGTTTCATTGAAAAACATTTCCTGCAAACAGGACAGGAATACGGCTTCTCTCCCGTGTGAGACTTCTGATGTCTGTAAAGATTGGTCTGCACTGAAAAGCATTTTCCGCACTCAGGACAGGAATACGGCTTCTCCCCCGTGTGAGAATTCTGATGCATAGAAAGAGTGGACTTTTCTGAAAAAACATTTCCCACACTCAGGACAGAAATATGGCTTCTCCCCTGTGTGAAATCTCTGATGTTTTTCAAGATTGAACTTCTGTGAAAAACATTTCCCACACTCAGAGCAGAAATATGGCTTCTCCTCAGTGTGCAACATCCTATGTTTTTCAAGATTGGACTGAATTGAAAAACATTTACCACACTCAGAACAGGAATACGGCTTCTCCCCCGTGTGAGATCTACGATGTGTGGATAAATGCGAGGAACGTGAAAAACATTTCCCGCACTCAGAACAGGAATACGGCTTTTCCCCCGTGTGAGATCTCTGATGTAATAAAAGGCTTGATTTTAGTACAAAACATTTCCTGCACTCAGGACAGGAATACGGCTTCTCACCCGTGTGCACTTTTTGATGTGTGTAAAGATGCGAGGGCCGTGAATAAGATTTGTCACACTCAGAACAGGAATAGGTTTTTTTCTCCCGAATGAGATATTTTATGCTCGTTAAGTCTTGATTTAAAAAGAAAACACTTCCCGCACTCAGGACAGGAATACGGCTTCTCCCCCGTGTGATTCCTTATATGCACATTAAGTTGGGATTTAAAATAGAAACCCTTCCCGCACTCAGTACAGAAAAACCTCTTATCTGCAGGAAGGACGGCACCGTCCCTCACAGTCTGAGGTTCCTCAGGATAAAAGGAATACGGCTTCTCCCCCGTGTGAGATCTCTGATGTGTGTAAAGATTGGACTTCTGTGAAAAACATTTCCCACACTCAGAACAGGAATACGGCTTCTCCCCCGTGTGAGTTCTTTTATGCACATTAAGATTAGATTTAAAGCGGAAACACTTCCCGCACTCAGTACAGGAAAACCTCTTCTCCGTTAGGACAGCATTGTCCCGCACAGTCTGAGGTTCCTCAGGATAAGAGGAATACGATGGTCCGGCACCGTCCCGCACAGTCTGAGGTTCCTCAGGATAAAAGGAATACGATGGTCCGGCACCGTCCCGCACAGTCTGAGGTTCCTCAGGATAAGAGGAATACGATGGTCCGGCACCGTCCCACACAGTCTGAGGTTCCTCAGGATAAGAGGAATACGATGGTCCATCTACACTGTGTGGTGCCGGATGGACATTTGAGGTAGTCGGGTTTTCTCCTGGACTATACTGTGTGATGTCCTCATCTTCTACTTTACAGTCTGGAGACAAAGTGAGACAATCCTCTGAGGTTTTCCTCATCTCCCGTCCATCTACTAAAATAGAGATACAAAGATTATTACTAGACATGAGCCGATTGGTTCCCCTAAACCAGGACTCCGCCCACATCAGGCAGCTTTGTCTCTGAGGATCTTACAATTCCCTCTCAAGGTAACTAGTAAATGGCTCCTCTGATCTCCTACCAGTTCATTTTTTTATTTATGGATCTTATTTAGTCCATGATTTAGTCATGAATAACAGCGGGGCTGAGCCCCACCAGAGGTCAGAGAGTGAGGATGGGGGGGGGGAGAACAACCAAGATGATGACTGGACTGCCTGAAGACCACCATCATTGGGTTATTGACTCCTCCCTCATTATCACTTTCTGTTTAAGATTCCAGTTTGAGGATGTTGCTATCACATTATTATCAACATGTAAAAGTCTGTGCTCCAATCAAATCATCAAATATAAAATGTCCAGCTGGTAGGAAATGGGTGTAACAAAAGAGAATACATATTGAGGGCCAGATTCAGAGAGATTGGCGTATCTTTAGAGCGGCGTAGCGCATCTGATATGCACTACGCCGACGTAACAGAGAGGCTCGTACTGTATTCACAAAGCACTTGCTCCCTTTCTTGCGCCGGCGTAACATAAATGGGCGGCGTAAGCCTGTGTAATTCAAAGTAGGCAGGTAGCGGGCGTGTTGTATTAAAATGAATCGTGACCCCATGTAAACGAAGCACCGAACGAACGGCGCATGCATGCTCAGAATCACGTCGCATATACTCCCTAACATACGCCGGCTCAATGCCTGTGACGTGAACGTAACCTACGCCCAGCCCCATTCACGTACGACTTACGTAAACGACGTAAAATTTGACGGCTGTTCCGACGTCCATACCTTAACATGACTTACCCCTGCTTTATGAGGGGTAAACTTACGTCGGACGTACGCCTTACATAAATGGTGTAGCTTACTGTGAAGGGCGCAAGTACGTTCGTGAATTGGCGTATCTAGCTCATTTACATATTCAATGCGTAAATCAACGGAAGCGCTCCTAACGGCCAGCGTAAATATGCACCCAAGATACGACGGCGTAGGAGACTTACATCGGCCATATCAAGCTAAAATTCAGGCGTATCTTGTTTCCTGAATACAGACGGCGCATCCTTGAACTTACGCCGTGTATCAATAGATGCGTCGGCGTAAGTTGTCTCTGAATCCGGCCCTATGTGTATATATAGCAGTGGGTAGAGGGGAGAGAGCAGAAGTCAGGACTATGTAATGTACAACATATTGTATAAGATACAACAGATAGGACTATATAGTATCAGAATGATGTAATGTACAACATAGAGTATATAGTGCAGGGGTCAGGAGTATGTAATGTACAATATAGAGTATATAGTGCAGTGGTCAGGAGTATGTAATGTACAACATAGAGTATATAGTGCAGGGGTCAGGAGTATGTAATGTACAATATAGAGTATATAGTGTAAGGGTCAGGACTCATAATATTGATATTCAGTAATCAGTGATGACCTAATGTTCACATGAGACAAGTTGTAGAGATCCCACACCGCTGCCTCCCATCTCCTGAGACTAAATACATTTAGGCAGATTCACAAAGACTTACGACGGCGTATCTACTGATACGCCGTCGTAAGTCCGAATCCGCGCCGTCGTATCTTAAAGTGTATGCTCAAATTGAGATACGCTTCTCTGTTGCTAAGATACGACCGGCGTAAGTCTCCTACGCCGTTGTATCTTAGCTGCATATTTACGCTGGCCGCTAGGGGCATGTACGTCGATTTACGCCGAGAATATGCAAATGATCAAGATACGCCTATTCACGAACGTACGCACGCCCGTCGCATGTAAGATACGCTGTTTACGTAAGGCGTTTTCAGGCGTAAAGATAAACCACCAAAAAGATGGCGCGGACAATGTTAAGTATGGACGTCGGATCAGCGTTGAATATTACACGTTTTACGTCGTTTGCGTAAGTCGTCCGTGAATGGGGCTGGGCGTAAGTTACGTTCACATCGAAAGCATTGAGTATTTGCGCACTGGGATACGTCCACGGACGGCGCATGCGCCATTCGTTAGGCGTGTCATTTACGTGAGGTCACAATTCATTAACATACAACACGCCCACTACAGCCTACATTGAATTACGCGCGCTTACGCCGGCCCATTTACACTACGCCGCCGTAATTTAGGACGCAAGTTGTTTGTGAATACTGTACTTGCCTCTCTAACTTACGGCGGCGTAGCGTATATGAGATGTGCTACGCCCGCCTAAAATACCAGTTACACTTACGGTAGCTGTTTTTCTGTAAGTCTTACAGGACGGCACCTTGAGAGTAGACTGGCTCCACCTGACAGGAAACACAATCAGAAAGAGGTTTAAAAGCCCCGCCCCTCCCCGTGCACCTCAGTTAGTGATAAAGTAACCACCATTAGAGCACGGGAACCAGTATATAAAAATACAAACCATATAAATTCCTCAGGGTGGGAAATAGGCCTGCCGTCCTGTAAGACTTACAGAAAACCAGCTACCGTAAGTGTAACTGGTATTTTCTCAAGTCGTCTTCCAGGACGGCACCTTGAGAGATAAGCAAGTAACCCTCAGGCCTACCTTAGGGCGGGACAACTGCCTGCAGGACCCTTCTGCCAAACGTCAAGTCTTGGGGTGATAGAAGTTCCACTCGGTAGTGTTTGAGAAAGGTGTTCTGGCTTGACCACGTTGCTGATCTACAGATTTGTTCCACTGAAACTCCTGCTCTCTCTGCCCAGGAGGTTGCTATAGATCTCGTGGAATGTGCCTTGACTTTAGGTACGGTTTTGCCAGCCTTAATGTATGCTAATGAAATTGCCTGTCTTATCCACCTAGATATAGAGGCTCTAGATGCTTGGCAACCCTTTTTCTGTCCTGAAAAATTAATTAGCAAGTGAGATGAGCGTCTGAACTCGCTCACCCTTTCCAAATAACTTAACAAACAGCGTCTTACATCCAAACAGTGGAAGGTCTTTTCCCTTTCACTCTGTGGATTTGCGCAAAATGAAGGAAGAATAATTTCTTGTGACCTATGAAATTTCGTTGCCACCTTAGGTAGGTACAGGGGATCCTGACTTAGGACTACCCTGTCTTCAAAAAGACGAAAATAAGGCTCTTTGATTGAGAGCGCTTGCATGTCTCCTATTCTTTTGGCCGTAGTAATAGCCAGAAGAAAGGAGAACTTAAATGTCAACAGCCTAACCGGAATGCTGTCTATCGGTTCAAACGGAGGTTTGGATAAATGGTCTAGTACCAAGGTGAGGTCCCAGGGGGGAACCCTGGAGATTTGAATAGGGGATAACCTATCCCTAGCCGACAGGAACCTCTTGATCAGCGGATCCAGGGCCAGCCTCTTGTCTAAAAAGTAGGACAAGGTGGCTACTTGTACTCTTAAGGTTCTTGTGGCTAGTCCTAGATCAACTCCTTCCTGAAGAAATTCCAGGATGACAGATATTTCAGGTAGTGGGGCTTGCCTTGCTGCACACCAGCGCGAAAAAAACCCCCAGGTCTTAGCATAGATCTTTCTAGTGACCTCCTTATGACTAGCCAAAAGGGTATTTATTACCTTCTCCGAACATCCTCTCCGCTGCAGGTTCCACCTCTCAAGTACCAGGCCGTCAGACTGAAAAAGTCGGGCTCTGGGTGAAAGATCGGTCCCTGCCGCAGAAGGTCCACTCGGACCGGGAGAGGAAGGGGGGGAAGAACTGACCAACGTTCTAACATTGGGAACCAAGCTCTTTTGGGCCACCGGGGAGCGATCAGGATCAGCTTCCCTCGTGAGCGACTCAGCTTCTGTAGGACCCTTGGGATCAGACTCAGGGGAGGGAAGGCATAGGCCAGATGAAATGTCCAGGCCTGGGCCAACGCGTCCACACCCTCCGATCCCTAATCCCGGGAGAGGGAGAAGAATCTTTCTACCTTCCTGTTCTTCCTGTTCGCGAAGAGGTCTATTTCTGGGTTGCCGAAACGATGTCGAACCCAGTCGAAGACTTCTCGATTTAATTCCCACTCCCCCTGGAGGATGGGTTGGCGGCTTAGAAAGTCTGCTTCTAGGTTTAGGACTCCCCTGATGTGGATTGCTGAAAGGGAGAGGACTCTCTGTTCTGCCCAACACAGAATTTCTAAGGACAGCCTTAGGAGAGAACGGGACCTGGTGCCTCCCTGGTGATTTATGAACGCCACCGTGGTTGCGTTGTCGGAGAGAATCTGTATTTCTTGGTTTATGACTCTCTCCTCGAACGCCTCCAAGGCCTTCCCGACCGCTAATAATTTGCGGAAGTTGGAAGAGGACCTGCTTTGTTGTCGATCCCAGGACCCCTGGGCCTGGAGACCCGACATGTGGGCTCCCCACCCCCAGGAGCTGGCATCCGTGGTTATCCTGAGAGGATTTGTCTGGTTCCATGGGAGGCCTTCCTCCAAATTCTGAGGAATGAGCCACCACCCCAGTGTGCATTTTACAGACTCCGGGATGCTGACCCTGGAGTCTAGGGATGAGTCCTTCCCGTCCCAGGAGGAGAGCAGGAAGGCCTGCAGGGTTCTGTAATGAAGCTGGGCCCATGGGACCGCTGGGATGCATGAGGTCATCAGTCCCAGTAACCTCATGATCTGCCTGAGGGAAATTTCTATTGAACCCATGACGGACCTGACCACTGACCCGAGTCTCTGGTCCTTGTCCTCGGGAAGAACCAGCTTTTTCTCTACGGAATCTATCAGGAACCCCAGATACATTTTCCTCTGTTCTGGGATGAGAGAAGATTTTTCTCTGTTTACAATCCATCCCAAAGATTCCAGAGTAGTCAGGACGGTGGTCAGATCCGAGAGGAGAAGCTCTCGGCTGGGGTTGAAAAGCAGTAGGTCATCCAGGTAGGGGACAAGGGAGATCCCTTTCAGGTGTAGAAAGGCGACCACCTCTGCCAGGACTTTCGTGAAAACCCTTGGGCTGGAGGCCAGACCAAAGGGGAGTGCGGTGAACTGCCAGTGCTGAATCCCCTGAGGGGAGGCAATGGCAAATCGGAGAAACCTCTGATGGTCCCCGAAGATTGGGACATGGAGGTAGGCGTCCCTCAGGTCTATGGTTATCATAAAGACTCCTTCTAACAACAGTCCCTTGAGACTGTAAATGTTTTCCATGCGGAACTTCTTGTAGAGGAGAAAGGTATTTAAAGGTCTTAAATTTATGATCAATCGAAACTTCCCCGAAGGTTTGGGCACCATGAAAATATGTGAGTACACCCCCTGACCCTGTTGTCCTGGCGGAACTGGGACAATGACTCCCTGCTGAGCTAGATCTGTCACATTTCCCAGAAGGGCAGCTGCCTTGAGGGGATCTTGGGGTAGATGAGTGAGGAGGAATATTGGGGGGGGGGGGGGGGAGTTGGCGGAATTCCAATCTGTAACCTTCCCTCACTATTTGCAAAATGTGAGGACTCCGCGTTATACTCTCCCAGGCTGGAAAAAATTGGGAGAGTCTTCCCCCGACTCTTAAGTCACTTGGAGTCCTTACCTGCGGGTTTGGGATCGGGGAAAAGGATACCTCCTTTTGGCTTATCCTTTCCCGCGATCCATCGCTTATTAAAGGTCGATCTTCGGTCAGAAGGTCGGTTTTTATTCTGGGGGCCTCGAAAAAATCTTCTCCTGTTAGGTCTAGGTTTTGGGGGGAACCGTTTCCCCTTTTCTGAGGCCCTTGTTAGAGCTTGATCTAGTCCTGCCCCAAAGAGAAGAGTGCCTTCAAAGGGCAGGGCACATAGACGGGTCTTGGAGGCAAGATCACCTTCCCACGTCTTGAGCCATACCGCCCTCTGGCGGCGTTGACGAGAGCACCCATCTTAGCAGAGGATCGGACTGTTTCAATCGATGCGTCTGCTAGATAGGCTACCGCGCTGCCTATGACTGTAAGAGAATCTCTAATTTCTTTAAACTTGGAGGTCTGAGGTACATGCTCCAGAAGTCTGGTTAACCAGGTATCTGAATTCCTAGCGATGCAGGAAGAGGCCAAAGCGGGTCCAAGGGCGGCCGCATTAGCCTCCCAGGCCCTGCGAAGGGAGGTGTCTGTCCGCCTGTCTAAGGAATCCTTTAAGTTCCCTGCATCCTCAAACGAGAGGTCAGACTGCCTGGAGAGTTGGGCTAGGGATGCATCTAATTTAGGAATTTTCCAATTCCTCCTTAAAGGGACAGCGCCTCTTCCAGGTCTTGTACCTTAGCAGTTTCTTTTCAGGCTCAGCCCATTCCCTCAGAACTATATCTTTAAGCGACTGATGGACTGGGATAACCTTTGGCTGGGGTTTAGCTAGACCCTGGTACATTCTGTCCTGAGCCGACACCAGCTCTGCTGGCTGCTGGATCCCCTCAGAGGCATAGACAGCAGACAGCAGACCCCCCATGTCATCTGCAGAAAAAATGTATTTGCCTGATCTGGCATCCTCATCCTCAGAATGACTATCAATCACCCCATCTTCTGGAGCCTCTGAATCTTCGGTGTCAGATAGGAGAGACTCCCTGGCCCTGGAAACTCGTGGCACTGGGGTGGATGAGCTCTCTTGAAAAGAGGGGCCGGCTGCTAAGGGCTCAGGATCCCTATTTTTTAAGGTGTCCTTAAATTCCTTTAATGTGGAAAGCATTTGGGACTGGACAGTTAGGAATTCTTTCATGATAAGGGAATTTTCCTTTCCCGCAAGCTTTTGTATGCATTTGGCACAAAGAAGTTTGGAGTAATCTGCAGCCAGCTTAACGCTACAGTTACCACACCTCTTGGTTTTGGAAGTGTGTTTTAAGGAGAGATTAGCAGCTTCCCCCTGGGCAGAAACCTCCTCCCCTGTAAGGGGAGAAAAAAATATATCACAGTCCATACAAGTGTGTGAGGAGGGGGGGGGGGAGAGGACCCAGTCCAATATGCCCCCCTGACATTCTGAGGCAGACTCACCCTTGGTGGTGTCCTCGGCAGCGGTTGCTGACGAACGATCCTCGCGCTCCATAGCGAAGTCGTACAGGCGCCACTCTCCTCCTTGCTGCAGTGTAAACAGCGAGGAGCCGACGCTGCTGGCGGCCGCCATTTTGGTGAAGACCAGAAGCGGAAACTCGTCATCACCGCGCGCCGCCTGTGACGCAGCGTCGACTGCTGGCTCCATCGAAAATGTCCCCGGGAGGACAGCACACCGGAGCCCACGCTGAGGAAGCCCTCACACCCGCCCAGCAGGTAAGGGGTCCTGGAGGAGAGGGAACATGGCCAATTAGGAGTACTGGGATAGCCACTATCCCAGGGATTCCTACAGAAAGGAAAGAAGGGGGGGTATTGTTTGCAATTCTTCCTCCCCCCCCCCTATCACACGGGGAAACCCCCCCGGGACGGGCATTACACCCTTAGCTGAAGCAGGGACGGCCTCCCAGGATCCACTGCTCAGTACCCGGAGGGAGACCACCAGCCCCAGGCTTTAGGTCTTAGAAGAAAATAATAAACCGTTTCGCTGGTGGGAAACACAATCAATAACTGAGGTGCACGGGGAGGGGCGGGGCTTTTAAACCTCTTTCTGATTGTGTTTCCTGTCAGGTGGAGCCAGTCTACTCTCAAGGTGCCGTCCTGGAAGACGACTTGAGAAAGTTAGGCACAGATACCTGAATCTGGCTAATTGTTTCTATGTGTTTATCAGATGATGGGGGATCTAGGTGGAGCCTCCGTACTGCTCTCTCCTTTACAATAAAGTCTCCTCTTACCCGGTGATGTGAGGGGCGGCTGATTGTCCATCATGACGTCCTTGTAGAGATCCTTGTGTCCTTCTAAATACTCCCACTCCTCCATGGAGAAATAGACAGTGACATCCTGACACCTTATAGGAACCTGACACACACAATGATACCGTCACCATCCAGACACACCCCTTGTCTGTTACTGGATAATGTCCCAGAATCCTCCTCACCTCTCCTGTCAGCAGCTCCATCATCTTCTTGGTGACTTCTAGAATCTTCTGTGTGTTGTGTCTTGTAGGGATCGGGGGTGGAGGTGGGGGGATGGTGATGGGATTCTGGATTCTCGAGGATCTTGTGCTCATATTATGAGATCTCCTTCTTGTAGATTTCTTCATTATTACTGTACAGTTCTGTGTTATACAAAGATAAATATCACTCTCCCATAATCCCTCATCTCTATGGTCAGCTCTATATTTATTCTCCAGGGATTGGTCACAATGTCCCCAGTTAAGCAAAGGACAGACTTCTCCATCCAATGATATGATTACAATGTGGTCAGATTTATAGATCCTTCTAGAAGTCATATAATAGAGCAGGGGTCGACAATATCCGGGCGCCAGGTCGCATTGGCGACAAGAAATTGTGACCGGGCGCCCGCCGGTAATTGAGGCCGAGGCTTTGCGGCCACAATTATCGGCCGCCGCGGGCCTTCTGCGATCGCGCGGCGCGGGAGGTGGGGGCACACGGAGGCACAGGATCCTGTGTCTCCGTGCGCCCCCACCTCCCCCGCCGCGCGATCGCGGCGAGGCCGGTTATTGAGGCCGCGGCTTTGCGGCCTTGTGAAGTCCCAAGCTCTTCGGAAGCTTCTGTGAGCTGGCGCCATCTGGTGGTGGCCATTGTCATTACATTACATAGGCACTGGCATTGCAGCAATTCTAAAGTGTGTCATTTTTCACTATTTTCACTGCCATCTCCTTCCCTCTAATTAGAACCCTCAAACATTATATATATTTTTTATTCTAACACCCTAGAGAATAAAATGACGATCGTTGCAATACTTTCTGTCACGCCGAATTTGCGCAGCGGTCTTACAAGCGCACTTTTTTGGGAAATTTTTATTATTTATTTTTTTCTAATTAAAAAAATAAGACAACAGTTTTTTTTTATATTGTGAAAGATAATGTATCGCCAAGTAAATTGATTCCCAACATGTCACGCTTCAAAATTGCGTCCGCTCGTGGAATGCCGACAAACTTTTACCCTTTAAAATCTCCTTAGGCGACGTTTAAAAAAAATCTACAGCTTGCATGTTTTATGTTACAGAGGAGGTTTAGAGCTAGAATTATTGCTCTCTCTCTAACAATAGCGGGGGTTGCCTCCCATGTGGTTTGAATACCGTTTACATATGCGAGCGCTGCTCCCATATGTCGGGACAGGGTGCATTTTTTGGCTCCTAACATTTTTAGCTGGCTCCTAGATTCCAAGCAAATTTGTCAAACCCTGTAATAGAGTCACTAATGTTTTACTAGTAAGGCTCACTGACCCACCAGGAAATGTTACCCATGGATTTAGTGGTCAGTGGGTGTGGCATGCTGGTAATCATCGGTCTCACTGATTGGACTAACAGCAGACATTGTTCTCTTCTAGAACCAATGTCGCCATCTTGTGCTATTACCAAATATCATAGAGTACGAACACTTCATGTATTCATAGTACTTGTGTGGATGTCGTTATTGATTAGAACAGTGTTTCTCAATCAGGGGTTCTGCTTCAATTCACCGTTGTGGAGGATGTATATCTGTCCAATGGACAGACAGTGAGTACTAACAAGGGACATTAATACCCGATGTTTCCAGTGTAGTTCCAGCTACTATGGCATCACTGCAGAGGGTGGAGCGGGACTAGAGGAGGGCGTGCAGTGTGTGAGAAGTATCTTGTCTCCCTCTTATATCAGTAGCTATTGATTCCAGCAGGCATGGAATGCTGTAGTGAGGTGAGCAAAATAGGTGACACGTGTACAAAATACCTGTACTCCCCACTAATCCTAACTGTACTCCACAGATCCTCACCAGCCCCCTGATTCTGTCCATCCCAGGCACTTGTGTGTGACATCACCTGGGATGGATGAGAGAGGAGAGCTGGATGGCATCAGCACACCATAACAGACATGACATGTTCCCTGTGCAGCTCTGCATGTGGGGGGGAAATAAACAGTACTACAGACCCCCTGTGCCCTGACCTGGTGACCCCCCCTGTGCCCTGACCTGGTGACAAGACTCGCGTGTGACTTGACCTGGTGATTTCCCTGCGCCCTCTCCTGGTGACCCCCCCCTGTCCCCCCCCCCCCCCCCTGGTGACAAGACTCCCCTGTGACTTGACCTGGTGACCCCCCTGTGCTCTTCTCTGGTGACACCCTTTGCTTTGCCCCGGTGACAACCCTGTCTAATTTCAGTTGACATTCGACCCAGAATTTAGCTTCTATGCAGAAAAAAAGCCAGCCTAAGTTTCCTATTAAGGAAGTAAGTGTTAATATTTATTCTATTATTTAATGATGTTTCTAAAAAAATAATTCTTATACCAACAGCTTGCTGATCACACCAATGTTCCATAAGCGGTTAATCTGAAAATAATTTTAGGGGTTTCCCAAGATCTTATTTTTTTGAGGGTTCCTCAATGACCAAAAAAATTGTGAAACACTGGATTAGAATAAATAAAGTGACTCTACATCCCAGTGTACAGCGGATTTAACCCTTTATTACACTCACCTCTCCAGTCAGCAGGCTGAGGATCTCCAGGGTGAGGATCAATATCTTCTCATTCCGGGGAAATTCCTTCCTTACATTCTTCACAAAACTCAAATTCTGCTGATTGTCCATCATGACGTCCTTGTAGAGATCCTTGTGTCCTTCTAAATACTCCCACTCCTCCATGGAGAAATAGACAGTGACATCCTGACACCTTATAGGAACCTGACACACACAATGATACAGTCACCACCCAGACACACCCCTTGTCTTTTACTGGATAATGTCCCAGAATCCTCCTCACCTCTCCTGTCAGCAGCTCCATCATCTTCTTGGTGACTTCTAGAATCTTCTGCATGTTGTGTCTCTCAGGTTTTAGGGAGTCACATGGAGGCACTGTGATGGTCATGTGATCACCTGACTTCACAAGAGGAAATCTCTGTATTGGGGAACCAATAGGAATATCATGTTAGACTCCCAGAATCCTCCTCACCTCTCCGGTCAGGTCTGGGTTTTATTAATGGAGATAAGAGTGATGTCATGTGACCTCCCAGAATCCTCCTCACCTCTCCGGTCAGGTCTGTATATTATTAATAGAGATAAGAGTGATGTCATGTGACTTCCCAGAATCCTCCTCACCTCTCCGGTCAGGTCTGTGTTTTATTAATAGAGATAAGAGTGATGTCATGTGACCTCCCAGAATCCCCCTCACCTCTAAAGGCAGGTCTGCATTTTTAATAGAGATAAGAGTGATGTCATGTGACCTCCCAGAATCCTCCTCACCTCTCCGGTCAGGTCTGTATTATTAATAGAGATAAGAGTGATGTCATGTGACCTCCCAGAATCCTCCTCACCTCTCCGGTCAGGTCTGTATTATTAATAGAGATAAGAGTGATGTCATGTGACCTCCCAGAATCCCCCTCACCTCTCCAGGCAGGTCTGTATTATTAATAGAGATAAGAGTGATGTCATGTGACCTCCCAGAATCCTCCTCACCTCTCCGGTCAGGTCTGTATTATTAATAGAGACAAGAGTGATGTCATGTGACCTCCCAGAATCCCCCTCACCTCTCCGGTCAGGTCTGTATTATTAATAGAGATAAGAGTGATGTCATGTGACCTCCCAGAATCCTCCTCTCCGGTCAGGTCTGTATTATTAATAGAGATAAGAGTGAGTGGATCGCCAACATTGGGACAACGATGAGGATGGAGAAACTGGTATACCAACACAGGGGCAATGCCCACAAGTTTGAGAAGCTATGGGCAAAGTGGCTGGATGTACCGGGCCTAGCCCCGGTGGACTTGGTGATGGATAGGTTGCTGGGTATTAATGTTGGGTGAGACTTGGAATGGGAGCGGATGCCACGAGAGCTCTGTCCGGAGTGATGGCGGGGGGGGGATTTACCTCCAGATTGGGATTGCTATATCTGTACATGTTAGTATGGCCTTGATTTTTATCTCTACTTTGTGTCGAGGGGATTCTGTATGCCTTGTACCTCTGCAAACTAAATAAAACTTTTGTTGGATTTAAAAAAAAAAAAAAATAGAGATAAGAGTGATGTCATGTGACCTCCCAGAATCCTCCTCACCTCTCCAGGCAGGTCTGTATTATTAATAGAGATAAGAGTGATGTCATGTGACCTCCCAGAATTCTCCTCACCTCTCCGGTTAGGTCTGTGTATTATTAATAGAGATAAGAGTGATGTCATGTGACCTCCCAGAATCCTCCTCACTTCTCCGGTCAGGTCTGTGTATTATTAAGAGATAAGAGTGATGTCATGTGATCTCCCAGAATCCTCCTCACCTCTCCGGTCAGGTCTGTGTATTATTAAGAGATAAGAGTGATGTCATGTGACCTCCCAGAATCCTCCTCACCTCTCCGGTCAGGTCTGTGTATTATTAATAGAGATAAGAGTGATGTCATGTGACCTCCCAGAATCCTCCTCACCTCTCCGGTCAGCAGGTAGATGATCTCCAGGGTGAGGTTTAGTATCTTCTCAGTCATGTGACTCCGGTCCTCCTCCATCCTCATTGGTGGCATCATTTGATCTATACAGGTCTCCTTGTAGATAAATAACTTTGGGAAATGAAAGTAAGAATTATCTGGATTGTATTGGTCACACAATTATTATTCATGATTTATACAGGGCCAACAGTTTATGCAGCGCTTTACAATGTAGAGGGGGGACAACACAATTACAGAACAGTTCAATACAAAGGGTACAGGAGGGCCCGGCTCATAGAGCTTACATTCTAAAGGGAGGGGGTACAAGAGGTAATAGCTTCAGAGAATGATTTGATGGGGATGGCTCTGGGACAGTTGTTCGGTGGGATAGGATGTGGATGTGAGGGGGGGGGGGGGTAATAGAAGGGTTGCTGGATATTTAAGAACTACTGCCCCACAGAAACACACTTACGCCGCGTACACACGATTGGAAATTCTGACAAGAAAAGTCCGATGTGAGCTTTTGGTCGGAAATTCCAACCGTGTATATGCTCCATCGGACTTTTGCTGTTGGAATTTCTGCCAATAAAAAAATTGAAAGCAGGGGGCCGGATTCAGATACTTTGGAGTATCTTTAGGCGGGGCGTAACGTATCTGAGATACGTTACGCCGCCGTAAATTAGGGCACAAGTTCCGTATTCAGAAAGAACTTGCGCCCTTAGTTACGGCGGCGTAACGTATGTTGTCCGGCGTAAGCCCGCCTAATTCAAATGGGGATGATGAGGGCGTGTTTTATTTAAATGAATGCTGACCCCTGCGTATGTGACGTATTTTACGAACGGCGCATGCGCCGTTCGTGAAAAAATCCCAGTGCGCATGCTCGAAATTACGCCGCAAATCGTCATTGCTTTAGACGTGAACGTAACTTGCGTGCGGCCGTATTTGCGAACGACTTACGTAAACTTGTCAAAACTCGACACGGGAACGACGTCCATACTTAACATTGGCTACGCCTCATATAGCAGGGGTAACTTTACGCCGGAAAAAGCCTAACGTAAACGACGTAAAAAAAATGCGCCGGGCGTACGTACGTTTCTACCTAATTAGCATATTCCTTGCGTAAATATACGGAAGCGCCACCTAGCGGCCAGCGTAAATATGCAGCCTAAGATACGACGGTGTGTTACGTCGGGCGGATCTTAGGGAAATCTATGCATAACTGATTCTATGAATCAGTCGCATAGATACAACGCCGTACACTCAGATACGACGGCGTATCTCCTTTCTGAATCTAGCCCAGGGTCTTTTTTTATCCGCCGTAAACATTTTCGGAAAATCCGTTCGTCTGTATGCAATTCTGATGCGCAAAATTCCTACGCATGCTCGGTAACAATTTGACGCATGCTCGGAAACATTGAACTTAATTTTCTCGCCTCATCGTAGTGTTGTACGTCACCGCGTTCTTGATGGTCAAAAGTTCAGAGAACTTTTGTGTGACCGTGTGTATGCAAGCCAAGCTTGAGCGGAATTCCGTCGGAAAAACCATCCAAGGTTTTTCAAATGGAAATTCCGATTGTGTGTACGCGGCATGAGTTTGGACTGTTTTGTGTCCGATTTTTTTAATTTTTGGCTCCTGGGACCCTCTTGTTCTGCCAGATCAGAAATTACCTTTCCTCTGTTGGGTTTGTTTGAATTTAATTAGTTTTAGATCTGCAGACAAGGAATGATAAATACGATCCTTCCTTTGACTTGAGGCAGTGCTGTGAGGTCAATGTCGGGTCATCATGATGTCCAGGAAGGGGAACGGCTAATCAGGATAATTGCCAGAACTCCGGCTGCAAGACTCCAATCTCCGGCAGCCTGCTGACTGACAGGAGTGATGTCACTCTCTGCAGTAAGAGTAGGGATTGGATTGGATAGCAGGAGGATTCTGATGGTGGAGTACAGAACTGTGGGGGAGGAGTCTGTTCTGTACTCTCCAATAGCAACTCAGTGTGGGTAGGATGAGGACAACAGGGGGAGGGGTTTATTCTCTTAGTCTTGGTCTATTTTGTGTTCTGGAACATTTTCCATGACCAGTGAGATGGTGAGGTGAAGGCTTCCTACATTTGCTGGCAGGAGTTCTTTAAGCAGGTCAGAAAAGTAAGTGCAGGTGGGGTGGGAGGACCATCAGAGACCAAGAGCCCCTATGAGCCCAGAAGCCCCCTCTTACCTCAGAGCCTTGAAGCCTGACTACCCCCTCAGAGCCCCTACAGCCCCACTAACCTCTCAGAGTTGTTCAGTCCTATTACTTCCTAGGAGGCCCCCAAAGTCCTTCATCTACACTTCCTCCTCAGGGGTCCCAGAGCCCTTCAGATGAAGTAAACTCTCAGAGGCTCCCAGAATCCTTTAGTCCCACTACCACCTCAGAGACCCCTCAGCTCCTCTAGTTTACTCAGAACCAGTGGCAGAACTATTACAGTCACAAAGGTCACACCTGCGACCCTGGCATTCCGCCAATGCAGGGGGGGGGGGGGACTAAGACAGCAGGGAAGGGTCTTGCTGTTGGAGTAAAGGGTCCCAGGATCAGGGGAGGCTCCCCTGGTGATCGCCAATAAGGATTGCTGAGAACAGAGTGTGCAGCACTTTCAGCCTTTGCAGAGCCCCCTTGCTGTGTCTGATCTGCTCCCAACATGGGCACAGCGCCCCCCAACATCAGCCAACTCCTCTCCCAACTCCTCCTCCCCCAGACGCAAGATCAAAGTTCTCCATACTGGGCTGTGCCCTGTGCCGGCTCTGAGGGACCCGTCACTGATGCCAGCTGCAGCTCCCGGGGCCTGATGAGTGCCTATATGTGGGGGTCCTCGGTGTGTGTGTGGCCCTTGAGATGTGTGGGGGGCAGGACCAACTCTCTGCACATCTCAAACTCCTCTCCAACTGCCCTCTGGAGTTTCTGCCCCCATCTCCCCCAACACCTATGTGCCCCTTCCAGGGATGCCCATATTATTGTCCCTTCATCTGTCCCACCTATTCCTATCCATCCTCCTCATCTCATACCTCTGCCACCCCTGCTAGGGTTGCCACCTCTCCAGGATTCACCCGGATAGTCCGGGTTTTGAATCATGTGTCCAGGCTTCAGTCCACCCAAAACCCGGACACAATATTCAGACAGGAATGTGGCTCAGGACAGAACGTGACAGGAGGGTGAGGGGGCACTATGTGCGCCACATTACTATTCTCTTTGGCGTTCCCAAAGGTGTCCCCGGTCTGTTACAATCCTATAGTGTATACTAAAAATATATATACTGTGCGCCTCTAAATCGTTCGGGTTTGGCATAAAGAAAAAGTGGCAACCCTAACCCCGCCCATAACCCCCTCTGACTGGCACCCCGGTTCAGACCCCCTCCCCCCATTCATGCCCCTCACCTCAGCCTTTGTCATCACTTGGGAATCTCAGTGGCTGCATTGTGCCATGTTTGGGGTCACAGAGAACGACGCCCCTCACTGGGGGGCTGCTGGAAGTGATCGGTGGAGGTGACCTCTGTGGGTGTAAATAGGAAATAAGATCTTATTACCTCCTCTGCTGTTACTTCCAGCAATGTCTCCTCTTTCCTGCCTCATGGAACGTCTTGTCTTTATTCCAGATTACTTCCTGTCTGTAATGACATCACTTCCTGTCTGCATTCCATAGAATCTTCCTGTCTGGATATGAGTGAGATCACCACCTTGTGGAGATGAGAGGAACTGCAGCCCCAAGAAATGTCTCATAGTAACCACGCCTGTAAAATATCTTACAGAGCTACCACAGAAGATCAAATATAACACAAAAAAGTAAGAAAATATATATACAGTTCTTATATAACCAATTGTTTAACAAAGATATTTTTATTACATATAGAAAAGTCTTAAAGACACAGAACACAAGGTCACAACAAATGTATAGCTAATAAAACAGCTAGAAAATGGGTATGAGCTGTCTATACCTAGAGCTACACCCCGGCATGCCTCCATCCCGGCATATATATGTAAGAAGGAAGGGAGAGGTAGATTGGGACTTTGATGGAGGCATGTGGGTGTATCTGATAATGTGTATGGAATGTAAATCACTTGAATGTCACAATCCCCTGGGGGGGCTTCATGATAGTGATATTAGGAAACAACATTCAATAATATAATAGAAGAACGCATTTATGATGTAAAAATACAATCATAAAAAATCTACATAAGTTGATATAATAATAATAATTAATTTATTAATACAGAGGCGATCACTAAACATGATTTGTGACAGACGTTACATTTCATAGCAAAGAACAAATACATACAGATAAAACATAGAAGAAATATAATATATATATAATTCACATAATAAATACCGATAGAAAACACGATTGGTTAGAATTATTGGAGCTAGCGTGGCTTGGCATCCCTGGATGAACACTCAACGCGTTTCATGGCCTTTTGCCACTCGTCAGGAGTTGGCTGCATGGGTTAAACTATAAAGTAATGGAATAATGGATACATTTAGTAGCTAGCTATACATTCTATCCTAGAGATGAAAAAAAGGACAATTCCTTTCCTACTTACAAAGTAGCCCAAAGAATAAGGTCAGCTCCAAGGGTGGGATTGAACGGTGGTCTGGCATGAGTGGTCTCCCCCGGGACTGAGGCAGGGAGTAGCCATAAAGAAAACCAAGGCAGAAAGTCAAATGGGCCGGGCCGACGGTCACAAAAAATGATAAAAATGTCATTTGGGTGCAGTGTTGTATGACTGAGTAATTGTCATTCAAAGTGTGGCAGCGCTGAAATCTGAAAATTGGCCTGGGCAGGAAGGGGGTGAAAGTGTCGGGTACTGAGGTGGTTAATAATGCACAAATGTCCATATATAAGGATTTCTACAGGGACCACCGAGACCATCTATACATGGCTTGGATGTCTCCATATTACTAGGAGACCATAAATCAGATCCACTCACTGTCATGGAACTTCAGATTGAAGGAACCTCATTCCAGTCACACCATTCATTTCTTGTATATAAGGACCAAGTTGGTGTTGGTGGATCACTAGGAAAAAATGGGAGCATGGGGGGAGGGGAGAGGAACAGAAGAAGGAGGAAGAGGGAGGGATCTTAGTAAAGGAGGGTGAATAGGAAGGGAGGGGGAGGGGAACAGAAGAAGGAGGAAGAGGAAGGGATCTTAGTAAAGGAGGGTGAATAGGAAAGGAGGGGGAGGGGAGAGGAACAGAAGAAGGAGGAAGAGGGAGGGATCTTAGTAAAGGAGGGCGAATAGGAAGGGAGGGGGAGGGGAACAGAAGAAGGAGGAAGAGGGAGGGATCTTAGTAAAGGAGGGTGAATAGGAAGGGAGGGGGAGGGGAGAGGAACAGAAGAAGGAGGAAGAGGGAGGGATCTTAGTAAAGAAGGGTGAATAGGAAGGGAGGGGAACAGAAGGAGGAAGAGGGAGGGATCTTAGTAAAGGAGGGTGAATAGGAAGGGAGGGGGAAGGGAGAGGAACAGAAGAAGGAGGAAGAGGGAGGGATCTTAGTAAAGGAGGGTGAATAGGAAGGGAGGGGGAGGGGAGAGGAACAGAAGAAGGAGGAAGAGGGAGGGATCTTAGTAAAGGAGGGTGAATAGGAAGGGAGGGGGAGGGGAGAGGAACAGAAGAAGGAGGAAGAGGGAGGGATCTTAGTAAAGGAGGGTGAATAGGAAGGGAGGGGGAGGGGAGAGGAACAGAAGGAGGAGGAGGGAGGGATCTTAGTAAAGGAGGGTGAATAGGAAGGGAGGGGGAGGGGAGAGGAACAGAAGAAGGAGGAAGAGGGAGGGATTTTAGTAAAGGGGGGTGAATAGGAAGGGTGGGGGAGGGGAGGGGAACAGAAGAAGGAGGAAGAGGGAGGGATCTTAGTAAAGGAGGGTGAATAGGAAGGGAGGGGGAGGGGAGAGGAACAGAAGAAGGAGGAAGAGGGAGGGATCTTAGTAAAGGAGGGTGAATAGGAAGGGAGGGGGAGGGGAGAGGAACAGAAGAAGGAGGAAGAGGGAGGGATCTTAGTAAAGGAGGGTGAATAGGAAGGGAGGGGGAGGGGAGAGGAACAGAAGAAGGAGGAAGAGGGAGGGATCTTAGTAAAGGGGGGTGAATAGGAAGGGTGGGGGAGGGGAGGGGAACAGAAGAAGGAGGAAGAGGGAGGGATCTTAGTAAAGGAGGGTGAATAGGAAGGGAGGGGGAGGGGAGAGGAACAGAAGAAGGAGGAAGAGGGAGGGATCTTAGTAAAGGGGGGTGAATAGGAAGGGTGGGGGAGGGGAGGGGAACAGAAGAAGGAGGAAGAGGGAGGGATCTTAGTAAAGGAGGGTGAATAGGAAGGGAGGGGGAGGGGAGAGGAACAGAAGAAGGAGGAAGAGGGAAGGATCTTAGTAAAGGAGGGTGAATAGGAAGGGAGGGGGAGGGGAGAGTAACAGAAGAAGGAGGAAGAGGGAGGGATCTTAGTAAAGGAGGGAGAATAGGAAAGGCGGGGGATGGGAGAGGAACAGAAGAAGGAGGAAGAGGAAGGGATCTTAGTAAAGGAGGGGGAGGGGAGGGAGGGGGAGGGGAGAGGAACATAAGAAGGAGGAAGAGGGAGGGATCTTAGTAAAGGAGGGTGAATAGGAAGGGGGGGAGGGGAGAGGAACAGAAGAAGGAGGAAGAGGGAGGGATCTTAGTAAAGGAGGGTGAATAGGAAGGGAGGGGGAGGGGAACAGAAGAAGGAGGAAGAGGGAGGGATCTTAGTAAAGGAGGGTGAATAGGAAGGGAGGGGGAGGGGAGAGGAACAGAAGAAGGAGGAAGAGGGAGGGATCTTAGTAAAGGAGGGTGAATAGGAAGGGAGGGGGAGGGGAACAGAAGAAGGAGGAAGAGGGAGGGATCTTAGTAAAGGAGGGTGAATAGGAAGGGAGGGGGAGGGGAGAGGAACAGAAGGAGGAAGAGGAAGGGATCTTAGTAAAGGAGGGTGAATAGGAAGAGAGGGGGAGGGGAGAGGAACAGAAGAAGGAGGAAGAGGGAGGGATCTTAGTAAAGGAGGGTGAATAGGAAGGGAGGGGGAGGGGAGAGGAACAGAAGGAGGAAGAGGGAGGGATCTTAGTAAAGGAGGGTGAATAGGAAGGGAGGGGGAGGGGAGAGGAACAGAAGAAGGAGGAAGAGGGAGGGATCTTAGTAAAGGAGGGTGAATAGGAAGGGAGGGGGAGGGGAGAGGAACAGAAGAAGGAGGAAGAGGGAGGGATCTTAGTAAAGGAGGGTGAATAGGAAGGGAGGGGGAGGGGAGAGGAACAGAAGAAGGAGGAAGAGGGAGGGATCTTAGTAAAGGAGGGTGAATAGGAAGGGAGGGGGAGGGGAACAGAAGAAGGAGGAAGAGGGAGAGATCTTAGTAAAGGAGGGTGAATAGGAAGGGAGGGGGAGGGGAGAGGAACAGAAGAAGGAGGAAGAGGAAGGGATCTTAGTAAAGGAGGGGGAATAGGAAGGGAGGGGGGAGAGGAGGGGAACAGAAGAAGGAGGAAGAGGGAGGTATCTTAGTAAAGGAGGGTGAATAGGAAGAGAGGGGGAGGGGAGGGGAACAGAAGAAGGAGGAGGAAGAGGAAGGGATCTTAGTAAAGGAGGGTGAATAGGAAGGGAGGGGGAGGGGATAGGAACAGAAGAAGGAGGAAGAGGGAGAGATCTTAGTAAAGTAGGGTGAATAGGAAGGGAGGGGGAGGGGAGGGGAACAGAAGAAGGAGGAAGAGGGAGGGATCTTAGTAAAGGAGGGTGAATAGGAAGGGAGGGGGAGGGGATAGGAACAGAAGAAGGAGGAAGAGGGAGAGATCTTAGTAAAGTAGGGTGAATAGGAAGGGAGGGGGAGGGGAGGGGAACAGAAGAAGGAGGAAGAAGGAGGGATCTTAGTAAAGGAGGGTGAATAGGAAGGGAGGGGGAGGGGAGAGGAACAGAAGAAGGAGGAAGAGGGAGGGATCTTAGTAAAGGAGGGTGAATAGGAAGGGAGGGGGAGGGGAGGGAGGTTCCCCACAAATGGGGGTAATCACTCGAAGTGTAACCACACAAGCCCAGAATGGGTGGGGAGGACCCAAGAGACGGGGGATGGAACAAGATATGTACAGGAGGGATAAACAATAGATGGAAGGGACTTTACAATTGAATGTAAAGACAATTTGATGGACTGATGAAGGTTTGGTCCCTGACTGGTGAGATCCTCCAAACATAACGATCACTTCCATGAACTGGAGCTCGTTGGGGTGATAAAGCCAATCTGTAAACACTGTGTAGACTTTATCCAAGAACTCCGAACACTCCAGGTGTGGAGAAAGACTCAAGGTGGGATTATCCCGTCATTTATCATAGGAAGACTCATCTCTTCAGGGAAGACTATCACACCTCCAACTTTTACCTCTTCCATCAGCCCATCCCCCACAGTTATAACCTTTTCTACCACCTGCCCCACCCCATTAGAGTGTAAGCTCTTATGAGCAAGGCCCTCTTGTATTGTAACTGTACTGTCTCCCTTTAGAATGTAAAGCACTGCACAAACTGCTGGCACTATTTAAATCCTGTAAATGTATAATAATAATGATGATAATAGTTAGAAGTGTACGCACATGGACTTCCACGAGGACCACAAGACTACATGTATAATGTATACAGTGTCCCCGGGTCTCCAGGCAGATTCAGCCTGTAATTAATAATACACAAATGTCCATATAAGAATTTCTACAGGGACCACCGATACCATCTATGCATGGCTTGGGTGTCACACATATTACTAGGAGACCATAAAAGTCCACTCACTGTCATGGGACTTCAGATCAAAGGACCTTCATTCCAGGTGTAAGAACAAAAGTCTATCCAATGGAGAGATATAGAGAGACCACCATAGGATCAGATGGGGGAAGACTGACGTCTGACCAGTTTTATGGCTTTCCAAACCTCCTCAGAGACTGCCCTGCCCCCAGTAGTGTACACCGCCCTTTATTACCAGACCAGAGACTTTCCTCTCATCTTCTGAGGAGAATGAAGAAAACCAACTGCCGCTCTTTCCACTGGAACGTTGAGTTGGGCAATATGGGGAGATTTGGGTATAAAGAGACCTGTAATCTTACGTATCAATAAATAATCTTATTCCCGTACCCTCTAATTTTAGGACAATCCCCCCATGTGTGTAACATCGAGTGTTCACAACCTCTGGAACAAAGGGGGATACTGATGGGTAAAGTTTATCTAATTTGGACAGAACTAGGAACCGTCACATCAGAACCTTCAGACTCGCCTCCACCAAGGTAATGTGTAACAATCCTTGGTAAGAGTGAGAGAAGACCCCATGCCATTCCTCCAAGTCCCGTACCTGTGAGAGGTCTCTCTCTCTGGATTTTTTTCATGCAAAATAAGTTTGTTTGAAGTAGCTGCAAATTGGAAGCCGTGGACTTGCAGAGAACACTATATTGAGCACAAAATATTGTATGATTACATGAATTTACACCGATTTTTAGTTTATGGAATATAGCAGCAAATAGTATAAGAATAAAGAAGTAGGTGTAAAGGGGAAGCAGTAGATCTGCAGGGAACATCATCCTGAGTACAAAGCTCTTTATGTTGTATATGAATTTGCACATGGATCAGATTACTTCATTTATTGATAAACACCATAAGATGAATGAAGTAGGTGTAAAGTGGAGGCAGTAGATCTGCAGAGAATATTATTGGAGCCCCTAGCACTTTATATATGAATGTCTCCACATATTTTAGTGTATGTGTGATAATTGATGGGCGGCACACACAATAGGACAGCGCTGTGACACATAATGCTCTTCTAGGTGATAAAGGGAAGACTTACCTTTGTTACAGCAGCAGTCCGGTAGAAGTTATTTCTGGAGGTATTTGAGTTGTTACACATAGCGCAGGATTTTTTCTATTTATATTGGGGACATAATTGCCCAAATCTGGGGATCAGGAGCCATTTCCACCCTTTACTCTCGGCTGGGGATCTTTGTATCCATATAACAGATGTTCTACATGACTAAATCTCACATCAATTTTACTGCAAAATCAAAGGGGCCAAAATGTCCCCCCCCCCCTCCCCCGAGCAGTAATATATTTCTCTCCCCCTTGGTGGGAGTGGAGATGACCCATCTATAAGGATATACAGTACATACACATACAGCACAAGGCCGTGTTCACACTACGAGATGTTTCTCTGGGCTGCAGTTCCTCTGAGCTCCACAAGATGGTGATCTCACCTCTACCCAGACAGGAAGTCTCTATGGAATATAGACAGGAAGTGATGTCAGGAACAAAGCACATTCCATAAGACGTAGTGAGGAGACACGTTGCTGGATCTGGCGGCAGATGAGGTAATATGAAGATTAACCCCTTCAGGGAGATCAGTTGATGATTATTATATCTTGCTCCCAAAGCTGGCCATTCATGGTTCAGTTTTATCGTTCAGCCAGCAGGATGAGGGGAAAAAACTGAAGCGTTTCTCCCCATCCACACATAGGAGGGGGATGGGGGAATCCTCCCCGCTGCACTATTGGATTCTGACAATGGGGGGCGCTCCTCCGCTCTCAGAATACACAGATCAGTGATGAAGCTATTGGCTGCAGCCGCTGATCGAGTGACTTTTATCCGGCAGTGACCACACATGGATGGAAATGTGACCGATCCCTGCTGAACCAGCTGAATTTCCATGTATCTATGGTCACCTGAAGTCAGGGCACAAATCCCAGGTCACCATGGTGACTAGAAATGGCGTCCTGGCCCCTGGGCTCTTGTCAGCCCATTCTCACTGTTGGTCTGAATAATGTTTCTGCCTGAAACCCGGACACATTATTCAGACAGGGATGTGGCTCGGAGCGGGGCCAGGCGGGAGGGTGAGGGGGGGAGGAGGAGGCACCCGACCTGTGAAGTCAGGGGTGGACTGGGCAGGACAGCGGCATGAGAAGACTCATCTCACTGATCTCCCGCTGCCGATCTTTCTCCTTTCCGTGACCGCATTACTGTCACCATTGGTTCCTGCTTCCCCCCAGAGCTGCCTGTGTCCCTGCAGAGCCCTCCGGCAGAACAGAGAGGAAGGAGCGGGAATCTCCAACATGGTGCCGCCTCGGCACTGCCACAAAGATCCCCACAAGGTGCTGAGAAACAGGACTACAGAGTCCTTACCATAGTAACCAGGACAAGCCTGCAAAGCAGCCAGCTAAGAGACCAGCCAGGGATGGACACGCTGCTTTATGTACCCTACACCCCATGTCCTGCATTCTGCACCCTACACCCCATGTCCTGCATTCTGCACCCTACACCCCATGTCCTGCATTCTGCACCCTACACCCCATGTCCTGCATTCTGCACCCTACACCCCATGTCCTGCATTCTGCACCCTACACCCCATGTCCTGCATTCTGCACACAGCACCACATGTCCTGCATTCTGCACCCTACACCCCATGTCCTGCATTCTGCACCCTACACCCCATGTCCTGCATTCTGCACCCTACACCCCATGCCCTGCATTCTGCACCCTACACCCCATGTCCTGCATTCTGCACCCTACACCCCATGCCCTGCATTCTGCACCCTACACCCCATGTCCTGCATTCTGCACCCTACACCCCATGTCCTGCATTCTGCACTCTACACCCCATGTCCTGCATTCTGCACCCTACACCCCATGTCCTGCATTCTGCACCCTACACCACATGTCCTGCATTCTGCACTCTACACCCCATGTCCTGCATTCTGCACCCTACACCACATGTCTTGGATTCAAAGCAAATTTGTCAAGCCCCGCCTTAAGTGAATTTATCCCCTCCCCCTCATCTCCTTCATTATGTAAGTCATGCTTGTAAGGTTGCTGGTTCAACTAGACCCGGGTTTTAAGGACAATCTGGATGTATGGAGGCTCCCCAATGCATTGGTAGTGAGAAAACATCCACACGCACACATGGTATGTCCACACTAGCTTTATTTTCTAATGCGTACTTGTTCATAATCAAATCATACAAGAAAGGAACGCCCTTGTCGCAGCCAATCATATCTAAGTTATTCGGTTATACAAGTAATATATAGCAATCTTCTTTGTGCCCTGCAGATATCTCATTTCTACTGCAGCTTATCTAATGTTTATCATTCTTTGTCTAGTACACAATAACAATGGCAATGTTCCTAGATTTTCCTAGAAGCTCAAGGATACATAATCATACAAGCATTAATCACTAAGGGGGAACTCTAACCGCCTTATAATGCATTATTAGTATAGGGGAACTATAGCCTATCAATGCATTGATATCTATGGGGGAACTCTAACCGCCTTTCAATGCTGACATAATCTCCCATTGCCTGAGCAATATTCTCATTGGTCTCTGAGCTCCTTCTTGCTATTCCTCGTCCTGCCTGTTGTTTCCTTGGATTGATTTTCTGTGTAGTGACCCCGGCTTCATCTCTTGGATGCGCTCGTCTGTTGCTTGTCCTGACCTTTATCCTGATTCCTGGATCTCCTCCTCTTCTCTCCTCCATATCCTCTTACACAGCTTTTCTCCTGCAGTGATCCTGGGGGGTGGAAACGTGGCCCCAGCACTCAACAAAATCCATCCCCACCATTAGGAGCTCTGGAGAAAATTGTCTGGTATTTACACTCCTTTCCTCCGCATGTCACCTGATCACATGAGAGATTACTTTCACAGATTCCTGACAGATTTCTGTATGGTAAAGGTCAAAGTTCACTCTTCAGCTTAGGAGAGGTAGGACACACCCAGGAACAATGATTGGGTTTGCACAGGAGTTTCATAGAGGACCCCTCAAATCTCCCCATCCAAATGTACCTCCGTCCAGAGTCTATATGTCCTATGACATCACACTGACCTCACAGCTCCTCCTCCTAATATCCCTCCATCTGGCTTTTTTCTGATGCTCTTAGGATGTGGGCGGACCCTTGGCATCTTCACTTGCAAAGTGGGACTGTTGGTCCTGCATTGTATGTAATGACATCAGAATACCTGCAACAAGCTTTTATCCTGCATAGTGTGGGGGTCCTGTGTGGGTAAATTATATCTCAGACTGAAGTGGGGCTTTAATAAAACAGAAACCTGAGGAGGATTCTGGGAACATTTATTGATTTTGCTATTTGTGTTCAGATCTAGAGGTTTCCTCCTGTGAAATCTGGAGATCATATGACCATCACATTGCCTCCACCTCCCTCCCTGATTGTATTTCTCTATTCTAAGAAGATTCTAGAAGTCACCAGAGAGATCATCGAGGAGACATGAGCGGTGCCGGGAAGGACGTAATAACGGACAATCAGCCGCCCCTCACATCACCGGGTAAGAGGAGACTTTATTGTAAAGGAGAGAGCAGTACGGAGGCTCCACCTAGATCCCCCATCATCTGATAAACACATAGAAACAATGTATTCAGTCAGTGTGTGTGTTTCCTACAGATGGATCCAGTAATGGGAACCCACCAGAGAGATGTCCCCGTCCTCTGTATTCCCGGGATTCCACACAGGAAGGTCACACCCTCCCCCACCGTCATCAGGTAGATGAGTGACAATTATTGGTAGTTATGATTTATACACAAACATGTTTATTATAATGAATGTTTTATTATATATTCAGAGTGGAAACCTCGGGGATTATAATATTGTTGTTAAAGAAGAGTATAAAGAGGAGGATGAGGAGTATGGAGTGATGGAGGAGTTTTCAGAAGGACACAAGGATATGATGGAGCCACCTAATACCAGGAACCCACCAGAGAGATGTCCCCGTCCTCTGTATTCCCGGGATTCCACACAGGAAGGTCACACCTTCCCTCACTGTTACAAGGTTGGTGGGATGATGCATCTAGAACATTGACTTCTAGAGATGATGTGTGGAATTTTTTGTGATGTCACAATAATAATTCCCATTGTTTACAGATGATATTCTCTCCCATTCTCTTGGTTTAGAGTGGAGATCCAATCGATATAGAATTTGAGGTGAAATCAGAAGAAGAAGAAGAAGAGAGGTATGTGAGGGATGATCAGCAGTCTATGGAGGAGGATGGAATAACGGGGACATTTATAGAGGAGGACACTCCTACAGAGATCAGCACAGGTGGGTCATTAATACTGATGAAAAGCAGTGAAAAATTAGCGCAACCCCCAAATTTATATCAATATATAGTGATTAAAAAAACAAAAGTGAACAGAAGTTTGAAAAAAAGCTAAAAATAAATTCTAAAATAGAATTGCTAATATCCATCAAGAAATTATAACAATCTCAAGTACTGATAGCCAGAGACAAAAAAGTCCACCAAAACAGATGAAAAATAGCTGGCTTCACAGGTGATATAATTAGATCTTCCAGGGCATACATGTACATCCGCATGCAGAGACACAAGATAATATTTGGGCAAGTTGGCCCCTTACCATAAAAGATGGATCTCTGTTAGGAGATCATACAGGCAAATAGTGCAGATTCCATAGGCCACAGGAGTGCAGGAAAGGTGGATCCGTCCTCTTTAGTTCACAGGAACACTGAGGCCCCATACACACGAGAGGATTTATCCGCAGATACGGTCCAGCGGACCGTATCCGCGGATAAATCCTCTCGAGGATTTCAGAGGATTTCTATGCGATGGCGTGTACACACCATCGCATTGAAATCCCCGCTGAAATCCTCTGCCGATGACGTGTCGCGCCGTCGCCGCTATTATGACGCGGCGACGGGCGCGACGCTGTCATATAAGGAATTCCACGCATGCGTCAAATCATTACGACGCGTGCGGGGAATCCCTTTGGACGGATGGATCCGGTAAGTCTGTACAGACGAGCGGATCCATCCGTTGGAATGGATTCCAGCAGATGGATTTGTTGTGCATGTCAGCAAATATCCATCTGCTGGAAATCCATCCCAGGGGAGATTTATCTGCGGATAGATATCCGACGGAGTGTACACACCATAGGATCTATCCGCAGAAACCCATTTGATGGGATTTATCTGCGGATAGATTCTATGGTGTGTATGGGGCCTGATGATCAAATCAGCTCCACTCGTTCACAGTTCTCCCAGGGATGGATGGCATAATTAGCAGGTGTAATTAGAGGAAAAAAGAGGCTTCATAGTGCATTACGTTTGATAAAGTTCATAAAAACCTCCTTATTAAAAGTTTCTGCAGTGGACATCAGCGTTAAAAATTCACATAATCCATATGCAAAGCGGTTGGTTAAAAAGAAAGAAACCAATATCTGTCTGAGACATATAATCCTTTTAGCAGTCAGTGAATTACCGATCTGCTGAGTGATGGCTGTGTCTGATACTGGGGCTCCGTCCGACGCGGCGTTTCACCTGATAAGGTTTCAACTGGGAAAGGAGGCAGTTTCAGACACATCACCAGCCACTTATCTTATAGGGGCGACACCGGAAACACAGGATATCAGCCCGTGTCTCCGGGTAGCAATTGAGGACTACACCTGCTGTTTAAGAAAGGGAAAAACAGCAACTTTGTAAGGAAGTTGTCACATGGTTATAAAACTAAATTCCACAGGTGGACTTCCTCTAAGATCACAGACAGAGAGGAAAGTTCATAAAAACACAAATCAATTACCGTATTTATCGGCGTATACCGCGCACTTTTTTGCCCTGAAAATCAGGGCAAAATCGTGGGTGCGCGGTATACGCCGATACTCGCTTTCCCGCGCCGAGTTTTGAATACTGCGCCGACATATACCGAGCGCAGTACACTCGGGTATAGTCGGGCAGTTTCTGCTCCTTCCGCGCTCACGTCCTGGACGTACAGGACGTCAGCGCGGGTAGCCGAGCATTGCCGACAATACACGAGTGTACTGCTCTCTGTATATGTCGGCGCAGTATTCAAACTCGGCGCGGGAAACGAGCGGGGAGGACGCCGCAGAAGACACCGGACCCGCCGCAGAAGACACCGGTCCCGCCGCAGAAGACACCGGTCCCGCCGCAGAAGACACCGGTCCCGCCGCAGAAGACACCGGTCCCGCCGCAGAAGGACGCCGGACCCGCCGAAGAGGACACCCGAAGCCGCAGAAAGACGCCGGACCCGACGAGGCCGCCGATGGACGCCGCGCAAGACACCAAAACTGTAAGTACAACAAAAAACTTTTTTTTCCACAAAATTCAGGGTCACTTTAGGGGTGCGCGGTATACACGGGAGCGCGTTATACCGCGATAAATACGGTAAGTAAAAATAATTAAAAGATGTGTGTATATCCCATCCAAAGTTGGTAACCAGAAAATGTTAATATCCCCACTGAAGAGGGTATTTTGACACCAAACGTTTAAAGAGACCTCTCTATGTTAGGGCAGAGGGGGGGGGGGGGAACCTTGTGGTAGGAGTATGTTAAAAAAATAGGAATTATCCCATCAGAACCTGGGACCAAAACCTTAATATAGGTGTGCAATGTACATCTCAGCTATTATCAATGTAACAATTTATGTCCCACTCTATATTTAACCCATGGGGGGGTGTAACACATCATGTCAAAAATTCACCGAGTTTTACGACGGGAAATCTGACGCTTCATGTTATCACCCCTCCAGTGAGGGGTATAACGTTCAATGCCTATAACCTTAAGCAAAGCTGGATTGTGGTCATGGTATTGTTTGAAATGTAGGGAGACACTGTGTTCCTCATATCCTTTACGTATATTACCAACATGTTCCCCTATTCTGATTTTAAGGGCCCGGATGGTTCTCCCAATATATTGTAACCCACGGGCAAATGAGGAGGTAGATCACCCCTATGGTGTCACATGTAATCAAATCTGATTATATTATAAATCTGGTTATATTGTCGAGAAGTGACAGTCGAAGTGAATGTGGATGTTTTTATAGTTTCTGAAGATGCACACACCTTGCATTCGTTTGCAAGGATAAAAATCTTTCAGGGACCCAAACATAGTGATTTTAGGAGGGGGATCAACTACACTAGGTGCTATTATATCCTTTAGATTTTGATTTCTTCTAAAGAGAACCTTAGGACGTTCCGGCAGTTGAGGCCCCAGAATTCTGTCACTTTTAAGTACATGTCAGTATTTATACAGGACCTTTTTAACCCACCAAAATTTGGATGAGAATGTGGTCAGAAAAGACCATTGAAAATCTGAATTCTTCTCATCCAATTTTTTGGCCTTAGGGATTTGATCTATCCATCGCTGCCACATTTTCTATGTTAGCATCCAAGGCATCCGGTTGGTAACCCTTCTCCATAAACCGTTTCTTCAAAGTCGCAGCCTGCAACTTGAAGTCCTCTGCTTTGGAGCAGTTGCATCTTAGACGCTGAAATTGGCTCTTGGGTCATTAACACTAAATACATTCCTCCACCCATACTGCTCACTGATTGATCCAGAGTAGGGCGGGGACTGGGTGATAATCTTCCTTCTCTGTGCTGCAGACACAATTTATGTCTCTAGACTGGATTTATGGAGATTCTGGGGATCAGCAAAAGGTTGATTTTCACCATAAATGTTGCTCTACCTAGACACCTGGGGTATGTGCTTTGGGTCTTCTGCCCCATACCCGGGTCTAGCATGATCTCTGACAGAACAATTCTCCCAGGGGTACTTGCTCTGTTGTCTGCTGGGTGGAGGGATATGTCTGTATAGTCTCAGACCCAAGTCACTGAGTGCAGTCTCAGGAGATGGGAGGCAGCGGTGTGGGATCTCTGCAACTTGTCTCATGTAAACATTTAATCTTGTCCTGACCTTTATACTGTATAAATTATTTTGTACATTACATACTCCTGACCCCTGCACTATATACTCTATGTTGTACATTACATAGTCTTGACTTCTGCTCTCTCCCCTCTACCCACTGCTAAATATACACATAGGCCCGGATTCACATACATTGGTGCATATTTATGCCGGCGTAGCGTATCTCATTTACGCCGATGTAGCGCAGAGAGGCAAGCACCGAATTCACAAAGCACTTGCCTCCCAAACTGCGCTGGGTTCCCTCGGCATAAGCCATGCTAATGAGGCGTGACCCCATGCAAATGATGGGCCGAGTGCCATACAAGTACTTAAAACGAACGGCGTATGCGCCGTCCCGTGGACGCATCCCAGTGCGCATGCTCAGAATCACGTCGGATCTACTCCCTAAGATACGTCAGATCACTGCCTACGGCGTGAACGTAACCTACGTCCAGCCATATTTACGTCCAACGTAAACGACGTAAAATACGACGGCTTGAGTTCCCTGGTGCAGACCTTTGCGTGGATGCTGCTGAGTTACACCTCCTGTATGGGGCATAAGTTTACGCCGGACGTATGACTTTACGCGCACTGCGTCTGATGGATGTACGTTCGTGAATCGGCGTATCTCCCTCATTTGCATATGTGCATAGAAAATCAATGGGAGCGGCATATGCGCCCACGATACGACGGCGTAGGCAAGTTACGTCGGTCGTAGGAAGCCTATTTTTAGGCATATCTTAGTATGTGGGTCAGCGCATAGATACGACCGCGCACATTTGTACTTACGTCGGCGTATCTCAAGATGAGATCCGGGCCATAATATTTATTCTCTTTTGTTACACCCATTTCCTACCAGCTGGACATTTTATATCTGATGATTTGATTGGAGCACAGACTTTTACATGTTGATAATAATGTGATACAATCCTCAAACTTTGGAACCTTAAAGCGGAGCTCCGCTGTAAAAAAAAATATTAAAAGCCAGCAGCTACAAATACTGCAGCCGCTGACTTTTAATATTAGGACACTTACCTGTCCTGGGGTCCAGCGATGTCTGCAGCAGAAGATGAGCAATCGCTCGTCTATCTGCTGCCCCCACGGCCATCCTCGGTGAGGGAATCAGGAAGTGAAGCGCTCCGGCTTCACTGCCCGGTTCTCTACTGCACATGGGCAAGTCACGCAGCGCCGTCCTCACTGGTCCCCGTTGTGTTCTGGGAGCCGAGTGTTTCCCAGAACACAACGGGAGGGGGCGGGAAGTGACGTACTCCCCGCAGAGTCCCCACAAAGAGGACTCCCGGAAGTGTGTGCAAATACCTGTCTTTGACAGGTATCTGCACTCCCCTCCCCCTGAAAGGTGTCAAATGTGACACCAGAGGGGGAGAGGGTTCCGATAATATGTATTCTTTTTTGTTACACCCATTTTCTACCAACTGGACATTGCATATCTGATGATATGATTGAAGCACAGACTTTTACATGTTCATATAATGTGATAACTTTGGAACCTTTTACAGAAAGTGATAATGAGGGAGGAGTCAATAACCCAATGATGGAGGTCTTCAGGATCAGTCCAGTCTTCATCTTGATTGTTCTCCCCCATCCTCACTCTCTGACCTCTGGTGGGGCTCAGCCCCGCTGTTATTCATGAGTAAATCATGGACTAAATAACACAATGCAGGACTTCTTGTGTTGGGAAGATGGCAATGAGTGATAGAGGGGGTGGGGATACTCATCCTATAATCCCCTCATCACTGTCACTCCTATAAAAGACAGTTCTCGTTGTTTCCTCACTCTCTGACTAAGGTCCATGAATAAAGAAATTATCTGGTAGGAGATCAGAGGACCCATTTACTAGTTACCTTGAGGGGGGAATTGTAAGATCCTCAGAGACAAAGCTGCCTGATGTGGGCGGAGTCTTGGTTTAGGGGAACCAATCAGCTCATGTCTAGTAATAATCTTTGTATTTCTATTTTAGTAGATGGACGGGAGATGAGGAAAACCTCAGAGGATTGTCTCACTTTGTCTCCAGACTGTAAAGTAGAAGATGAGGACATCACACAGTATAGTCCAGGAGAAAACCCGACTACCTCAAATGTCCATCCGGCACCACACAGTGTAGATGGACCATCGTATTCCTCTTATCCTGAGGAACCTCAGACTGTGCGGGACGGTGCCGGACCATCGTATTCCTCTTATCCTGAGGAACCTCAGACTGTGCGGGACGGTGCCGGACCATCGTATTCCTCTTATCCTGAGGAACCTCAGACTGTGCAAGACAGTGGTAAGAGGTTTTCCTGTACTGAGTGTGGGAAATGTTTTTCAGTTAAGTCCAGTCTTTACATACATCAGAGATCTCACACTGGAGAGAAGCCGTATCCCTGCTCTGAGTGCGGGAAATGTTTTTCAGATAAGTCCAATCTTTACATACATCTGAGAACTCACACAGGTGAGAAGCCATATTCTTGTCCTCAGTGTGGGAAATGTTTTTCGCAGAAGTCCAGTCTTAACATACATCGGAGAACTCACACAGGGGAGAAGCCGTACTCCTGTCCTGAGTGCGGGAAATGTTTTTCAAGGAAATTTGAACTTTCCACACATCAGAGATCTCACACGGGGGAGAAGCCGCATTCCTGTCCTGAATGTGGGAAATGTTTTTCAGATAAGTCCAGTTTTTCCATGCATCAGAGATCTCACACGGGTGAGAAGCCATATTCCTGTCCTGAGTGTGGGAAATGTTTTTCATATAAGTCAAATCTTTACATACATCGGAGAACTCACACGGGGGAGAAGCCGCATTCCTGTCCTGAATGTGGGAAATGTTTTTCACTGAAGTCCAGTCTTTCCAAACATCAGAGATCTCACACGGGGGAAAAGCCATATGCCTGTCCTGAGTGTGGGAAATGTTTTTCACTGAAGTCCAGTCTTTCCAAACATCAGAGATCTCACACGGGGGAAAAGCCATATGCCTGTCCTGAGTGTGGAAAATGTTTTTCACAAAAGTCACATTTTTACAGACATCAGAGAATCTCACACAGGTGAGAAGCCGTATTCCTGTCCTGAGTGCGGTAAATGGTTTTCAGATAAGTCCAGTCTTTACAGACACCAGAGATCTCACACAGGGAAAAAGCCACTTTCCTGCCCTGAGTAAGGGGAATTGTTCCTCACTGAAGTCCTGTCTTCCTGTACATCAGTAGGGATGAGCTTCAAGTTCGAGTCAAACTCATATTCGACTCGAACATTGCCTGTTCGGCGAACGGCGAACAATTTGGGGTGTTCGCGGCAAATTCGAAAAGCCACGGAACACCTTGTTAAAGTCTATGGGAGAAATCCAAAGTGCTAATTTTAAAGGCTAATATGCAAGTTACTGTCCTAAAAAGTGTTTGGGGACCCGGGTCCTGCCCCAGGGGACATGTATCAATGCAAAAAAAGTTTTAAAAACTGACGTTTTTTCGGGAGGAGTGAATTTATTAATGCTTAAAGTGAAACAATAAAAGTGAAATATTCCTTTAAATTTCATACCTAGGGGGGTGTCTAGTATGCCTGTGAAATAGCGCATGTTTCCCGTGCTTAGAACTGTCTCTGCACAAAGTGTAATTTCTGAAGGGAAAAAAGTCATTTAAAACTGACTTGCGGCTATAATGAATTGTCGGCTCCCGGCAATTCAGAGAAAATTCATTCATAAAAAAAAAAAAAGCGTGGAGGTCCCCCAAATTTAATTACCAGGCCCTTCAGGTCTAGTATGGATATTAAGGGGGAACCCAGCCTTCAATTAAAAAAAAAATGACGTGGGGGTCCCCCCAAATATCCATTCCAGACCCTTCTACTATCTCAGTCTTGAGTCAGTCAGTGGTGGAGTAGGACGCTCCGGACCTTCTGCTTCGAGTCTGCTCTCACCCAGGGACCAGGCAGGCAGACAGACAGACAGACAGCTAGGCAGGCAGGCTCCTGCAAACCCCTTGCTGCATGAGACAACCGCAGCTCCTAGGACCAGCTCCTTCCTCAACTTGGGCCCCCTCTTCTCCACAGGTAGGACCCTGTTTCTCAGGGCTATCCACCTCCCCTGGAACCGTTGGCGGCCGTCCTTTTCAGGACAAGCCGCTACATCGGCCTAACACTGCGGCTCTCCTTTACCCCGCATCGTCGCCCACACTGCCACCCACAATTGAGGCATCCCCCCGCCACCTCCCTGGCTCAGTTTCTACGTCTTTTCCACGATTCTCTGGCATCCGCGCCTGCCTATGTCATATTCGTGGCCGCCGCGTCTTAGGAAAGACCGCGGCCTAGCGGCGCGCTGCACATACGCCCAGCAAACAACCCAGAATTGCCCAGAATACCTCCCCCTACCCCTGGAGGATCCCATCCTCCTCCGGTTAACAATCCAGCTCAGCACGGCCAGCAAATCCACCCAGCTGACAGCCCCCCAGCCTGGGTCCTGTGTCTCGGTCGGCGGTCATCTTGGTACACCCCAGCAACAGAGACACCTCTCACCCCCTCTTCCTCCTTCACAACCAACAGTACTTGATCCAGGGTTTTGTCCGATCGCCTTTCAGGGATCACGAAGGAATTTTTTTCCCCTGCCGCAGCACATTGGCTCAGCACGGCCAGGGTTTTTTTTTTTTTTTGCCTTCCTCTGGACCAAGCCGGGAGAGAGGATTCAGTGAATCTTCCCTCCATCGCCATTTAAACACCTTCACCTTCATAGTGACTGGCGACTATGGCTAATCTGCGATACTCTGCAGGACCATTTTTGCCAGTATTGCCAGCCGTCACCAAAAAGGCCTTAAAAATAGAGCAACTATTGAGAATCGATCGACTATCAAAAATTTCAGCCATTCACCCCAGCTTAAGCACATATCATGTGCTTTGATCAACACAAGATCGGCAGTAAAACACTGATTAGAAATCCATGATTTCATACTACAATACGACTTAGACTGCCTCTTTATTACAGAAAGCTGGCTCTCAGCCGACTGTAACACCATTCTAGGAGAACTGGTGCCAGAAAACTATCGTATTATAATGGAAAACAGAATAGGGCAAAGAGGAGGAGGCCTGGCGGTGATCCACAAGATTCACCTTGCAATCACTAAACCAGTCCTTCAAAACCCTCTTCCATTCATGGAAACACTTACTCTACAACTGCAAACAAACCCCCAGGAGACCGTCCACATTCTTCTCTGCTATAGGCCACCCGGGCCAAAATCACAGCTTCTACCATCATTGACGGAGTTTAACAGCAAACACCTTTTGCTGCTCGGGGACTTCAATCTCTGGGCCAACTCCTCACAGGATCCCGTTGCCGACACCTGTATTGATCACCTGGAAGGATTAGGGCTACAGCAACTAGTATGTGGACCCACACATGTTTCAGGTCACACGCTCGACCTAATTTTCAGACAAAATCTGAGAATAAGCATTTTGGAAAATGAACCATTGCCATGGACAGATCACCATGCAATTAAATTCATCATTTCCAAAATTCCCCCACTGATAAAAGCACCCAAGCCGGTGACAATACACTGGACTAGATCTCGGAAGAATCTCCTTTCGGAACTCTTCAAATCTACCTTGGGAAATAAAATAAAAACAATCCATCCACATCGAACAGCCTCAGATACACTGGATGCCATAAATGCAGCCCTATTACAGTCAGCCGACTTAGTAGCACCGAAACGCAAAGCCTGCATCCAGAAAAACAAGTTCAACAACCAGCTGTCGCTACTGACGCAAGAGCACAGAAGGGCGGAAGCCGCCTGGAAAAGAAGAGCTTCAGAGGAAAACCTCATCATCTACAAGGCAATAACAAGAAAATACCATAAAGAAATCTTTAAAGCCAAGAAACATCATGGCTATGGCTATCAACAGCGCCTTAAACCGCCCCCGCGAACTCTTCAAGATGGTCACCCAGATCATGAATCCAGGATGTATTGAAGCCCCCAATTCAGATACCCAAGAATTTTGCAATGAATTATCAGATTTCTTCATCAACAAAATTGAGAGAATCCGGGAAAGCATTCAGCAAAACAATACCCCCCTCAGCCCCCCCCCCCCTCAATCAACCACATAACACCCACAGAAACTTTCTACAATCAACAAAGTTCACTCTGGAACCCACCTCCATCGATGCCACTAAAAATATCATTTGCGAAACAGCACAGCACCTAATGATATTATCCCCACTAAACTGCTGAAGGAATGTGCCGACATCCTGGCACCACCTATCACGCAGCTTATAAACCAGTCATTTAAGGAAGGCATAGTGCCCTCCCTGCTGAAAGAGGACACAATCCAGCCCATCTTGAAAAAAACTACCCTGGACCCCAAGGACCCAACTCACCACCGTCCCATAACAGGCCTAAACGTTCTCTCCAAGGTAATGGAGAAAGTAGTGGTACAACAGCTGCAACAGCATCTAGATACCCATAATCTACTTGACCCATTTCAATCAGGTTTCCATCCCGGACATGGGAAGGAAACAGCATTACTCAAAATATGGGACGAAGCTCTTGAGGCCGCAGATGAAGGAGAATCTTGTCTCCTGGTTCTGCTGGACCTAAGCGCAGCCTTTGACACGGTAGACCACAAACTGTTACTGACGCGGCTGGCTGAGGTAGCCAGAGTCGCAGAAGGTGATTTACCATGGTTTTCCTCCTTTTTGGAAAACCGATCACAAACAGTGAAACTGGGAACGCATGGTATCATGTGGAGTCCCTCAAGGATCCCCCCTGTCACCGGTGCTCTTCAACATCTATCTTCGCCCTCTCTTTGAAATCATCAGTAGCCAAGAACTACTCTATCACTCATATGCAGACGACACGCAACTGTATTTTCGCATCTGCAACAAAAAGGATCATCATCTCAGTTTAGAGAAATGTCTCTCTTTGATGGAAAACTGGATGACAAAGAGTTATCTTAAACTCAACAGTTCCAAAACAGAACTTCTCCTGTTTCACGCCAGTCGTAAGAGTCAACTGGCAACAACCTGGACACCCCCGCCCATTCTGGGCCAAATCATCACCCCTAGCTCCAAAGTCAAAAGTCTCGGGGTCATCTTCGACACCTACATGACAATGGACGCACAAATAGGGTCAGTAGTCAGCGGATCTCACCATCTGTTGCGCCTACTACGCAGACTTATTCCATTTATTCCCAAAGAAGACGTAGCAGTCGTGGTGGGAACAATTGTGAACTCCAGACTGGACTATGCAAATTCCCTTTACCTCGGACTCCCAAAGTACCAAATCTCTCGTCTGCAAGTCGTTCAGAATACAGCCGCCAGACTTGTGACTGGGAAAAAAACATGGGAAACAATCTCACCTTCGTTGAGAACCCTTCACTGGTTGCCAGTAAAGGACAGAATTACATTTAAAGCACTCTGTCTGACCCATAAGTGCATCTATGGGAAGGCTCCGCAATATCTTTGCGACAAGATAGAAGCCCACAATTCCAATCATCTTCTGCGATCCACCGACCAAAATCTGGTCAAGGTACCCAAAGCTAGATACAAGTCCAAAGGAGAAAGAAGGTTTGCTTTCCAAGGTCCCAGACTATGGAACGCTTTACCAACCAGCATTCGGTTGGAGGAAAACCACCTGGCCTTCAGAAGACGGATTAAAACTCTGCTCTTTTGATGTCAAGAGAGACAGGAACAACGAGCGCCCAGAGGCGATTTAGTTTGCATGTGCCGCGCTATATAAGTTTTTCATTCATTCAGGTCTGGTGTGGATTTTAAGGGAAACTTCACCCCAAAAATCCACACCAGACCCCTTATCCGAGCACGTAACCTGGCCAGCCGCAGAAAAGAGGGGGGAGACGAGAGAGCGCCCCCCCCTCCTGAACCGTACCAGGCCACATGCCCTCAACATGGGGAGGATGTCCCCATGTTGATGGGGACAAGGGCCTCATCCCCACAACCCTGGCCGGTGGTTGTGGGGGTCTGCGGGCAGGGGGCTTATCAGAATCTGGAAGACCCATTTAACAAATGGGACCCCCATTACATTGTACCTTTACCAATTCACTAAGGAAGTGTAAATAATAGTAAAAAAACACACACACCGTGGAAAAAGTCCTTTATTAAAAAAGAAGAAAAAATCCAGAGGTGGTAATCCACTCTTGATCCCTGCTCCAACGTTGTCGGTATCCAGCGACGGGTGATCTCCTCTCCGCCGGGGTCCAGCAATGAGAAGATCCATCCAGATCCGGGGATCCAGAGCGCACGCATCGCCGGCCGCCTTTCTCCACCGGAGACAGTCCGGCGAATGACACGGCTTGAGATAGTGACATTTCTTATATAGGTGAGGTGGGGCCATCCGTCACGTGACCCGTCCCCCTCTCACTAATTCACTGGGGAAGCCCAGGATTTCCCTTGCGTCAGAGGGGGCGGGGTCACGTGACTGGTGGCCCCACCTCACTTATATACCGGTAAGAGCTGTCAGTGGCTCAAGCCGTGTCATTCGCTGGGCTGCCTGGTGGAGACAGGCAGCTGGCGATGCTGCGCTCTGGATCCTGGACCTGGATGGATCTTCTCATCGCTGGACCCCCGTGGAGAGGAGATCACCCATCGCAGGATACCGACAACATTGGAGTTGAGACGGAGAGTGCATTACCACCGCTGGATTTTTTTTCTTTTTTAATAAAGGACTTTTTCCATGGTGTGTGTGTTTTTTTACTATTATTTACACTTCCTTAGTGAATTGGTAGAGGTACAATGTACCCCATTTCCAATTCACATAGGGGTGGGCAGGATCTGGGGGTCCCCTTTGTTAAAGGGGTCTTCCAGATTCTGATAAACCCCCCCCGCCCGCAGACCCCCACAACCACCAGCCAGGGTTGTGGGGATGAGGCCCTTGTCCCCATCAACATCCTCCCCATGTTGAGGGCATGTGGCCTGGTACGGTTCAGGGGGGCGCTCTCTCGTCCCCCCTCTTTTCTGCGGCTGGCCAGGTTACGTGCTCGGATAAGGGGTCTGGTGTGGATTTTTGGGGGAACTCCACGCCATTTTTTATTTTTTTAAATTTGGGGTGGAGTTCCCCTTTAAAATCCACACCAGACCTAAAGGGTCTGGAATGGATATTTGGGGGGAACCCCCACGTCCTTTTTTTTATTTTAATTGGCGGCAGGGTTCCCCCTTAATATCCATACCAGACCTGAAGTTCCTGGTAATTGAATTTGGGGGGACCCCCACGCTTTTTTTTTATTTTTTATGATTGAATCTTCTCTGAATTGGCGGGAGCCGAGAATTCATCATAGCCGCGAGTGATTTTTAAATTACACTTTGTGCGGAGACAGTTCTAAGCACGGGAAACATGCGCTACCTCACAGGCATACTATATACACCCCCTAGGTATGAAATCTAAAGGAATATTTCACTTTTTTGTTTCACGTTAAGCATTGATAAATTCACTTCTCCCGAAAAAAAATGCATTTTTTAAAACTTTTTTTTTTGCATTGATACATGTACTTGGAAGAAAAGTCGCTGTAGATCTGATGGGGACATGCAAGGAAAATAAAAAACAGCATTTTAGCTTGCACATGATTGGATGATAAAATCAGCAGAGCTTCCCCTCATTTTATATCCACCCCTTAGATATAAAGCGACTGCACTTGGAAGTGATTTTTATATGTTTTATGTATAAACTGGTTTGACTAATTGACATCTTTTTGATGTTTCTCTGTTTATGTTATGTATGTCCATTATTAGACCTTTATTCTCCTGATGAAGCGTCCTGTACGCGAAACATGTCGAGAGTAAATGCAAGATCTACCATTATGCATATCAGATTCAGCTTCAAACACTAAGAGTTCTATACCTTCTTGACGCTATGTGATTTTATGCCATGAATGTATCTGTATAAGTACAAATGTATCTCTTACTTTGTGTTAGATGCACTGATATCATATGCTGATACTGTTTCATGAAATTATGTATACAAGTTTCTATTTATGCATTTTTTACAAAATAAATATTTATAGATCTTTTACATTAACTACCTGTACCGCCAAAAGTCCAATTTATTAGTCCATTCATTTCCATTGTCACTTACTCATACACTTATCAGTACAGTACACACTGAAGGATAGAACTTCAATAAGACAACACTATTACACTAACCATTGAATTAAAATGAGAAATACTATGTTTGGACTTTAGATGGCGCTAAGTATAATAGCAATTATCTCCAACTAGTGGCAAATAGTATTTTCCATTTTAAATCAATGGAAATTATTCGACCAGCAAATAGCCCATTAAACTCCATTTTCCCCTCATTCACACAGAAGGAATGTACATGTATTTTCACCCGGAAAATTGCTGTACAATTATTTATGACTAGACCCCTAAATGTCAGGAGACGTTTATATAAAGATGGGAAGTATGGAGCAGATAAATGAATAGACCTCCTAGCAATGTTATTACCAGGCTGCAGCTAGGGGGAGCTCTAATGATTAGAGTGTGACCACAGCAGAGTGATCCCATCTAGCTCACATTAACCCTTTCACTGCCAGAGCTGGTTTTCCATTCTTTTTGCACACATGGTAAAATGGAGATTTTGGGCCTGAAGATTAGATAAAACCCCCAGACATATATTTTCTGAAAGCAGAGGCCCTGGAGAATAAAATGGTGGTGATTGTTAAGGTGTTCCTCGTACACAAATGTCACCTTCATATCCGGGTTTATTTTCTCCTTTCCCCCATTTTCTATGGTGTGATCTTTTCTACAATACTTTGTTATAATAATGTAACACGTTGTGTATTGTATTGTACACAAATAATAATGACTCCGCCTCCACATTCCAGACACGTCATTTTCCTGACCAATCAGATTTCTTCCTTTACTATTTCCTGATTTTATGACTGCAATCTTGTTATAAGTAACAATATAATAAAAAGTTTATTGAATGAAGAAAAATAAAGAGTGTGTGTCGGTGTAATGATGAAAATCTGTGATATGAAACATTTCTCATCGGTGACACTATAAAAGTCTTTACAGGTCATCAGTTTAGAGTTCGGGGTCATTATTCTCACCATCTGCAGAGATCTGCCTTGTTCTGCACTAGGGAAATGCACATCTGTGCAAGACACATAGATAACAATTGTTTTCTATGTCTGGTTCACACCCAAACCCGTGTGTGATGTGCGGGGCGGAGCTGTGTGGGGTTATGCAGCATGTCTGCAGTTTTCCGCACCTAAACTGAAGGAAACTGACAGCGCCGCTCTGCACTCCATGTGAGAGGAGAGTCGTGTGTCCCCACAGATAAGAGAGGACAGCAGGAGGAATCATGGTGGACAGGAGCATGTGATCAGTGCGGTGGGGGAAGGGCGGCAATTATAAGAAATGATCTCCTTATCCGCCCATTTCTTATGCATAGTTTAGAAAATAACATTTGCGTTTATATAGGGGATCTTCAAAACCGCTCATACCTCAACACACATTATACTTACCCAAAACTCTCGGAGGTCTAGGATTACCAAATTTTACTACTTAGAGCAGCCCTCATAGCCAGTTCACCTAAACACCACGCCACACGGGAAATTCCTCTATGGGTGTGGATAGAAGCTTACGATTGTGACCCTATATCGATCTCCAATGTTTTATGGATCCATTCCAAGAGTCGCCTAGGATTAAGTAATCCCATAACTGAACATTTCCTATCCATATGGGAAAGGTTCAAATTTAAATATAATCTACAATCTCCACACAACCCTCTCCTTTCCTCTCCTTCCTCCAGAACCTAACCTTTTACCCGGCATGGACCTTTCCTCTATTAAATCATGGTCATCATTACACATACTCCAATTTCACAAATGTGTAAATTCATCCCCTTTATCCCCTTTCCGTCTCTCTGCGAAGCACATGGCATCCCACAATCTGAGATGTAAATACAATTATTTTTCACACCTAACACCAATACTGACATACCTCTGAATGATTTCACTAGCTATGAATCCGCCTGTAAGGATGACCCCCACGCTAAAGGACTCATTTCCTCCCTCTATTCACAACGACTTCTAAATTCCGATACGGATAGACCTACTTATGTGCGGAAATGGGAGGAGGACCTGGAATATACCCGAACCATGCAGAATGCCTTAAGATTTGGTCAACAACTAAATCATCTTCCCCTAATGTATTAGCCACGGAAACCCATTACAAAGTACTAACGGGTACCAACCAGAATTGCTGAATGTATCCCTGACTATCCCGATCATTGTTCCCGTGGCTGTACAGAGGAAGGGACATGGAGACATATTTGGTGGTACTGTCCAATAGTAAAGACATTTTGGAAATACATTTTTACACATGTCTCCAAAATGTTCAAAATAACCCTTTAACCTAATCCCGTCACTGCATTACTTACCTCAAACCGGATGGCCTGACTCCTCCCCAATTCAGGCTCTTTGTATTTCTGATCACAGCAGCAAAACAAACTGTGGCGAGAGCTTGGAGAACCTCTTCTTTGGCGTTGGCTGAGACAAAACAAAGAATGAACAATGTTATGATACACGCCAAAATGGCGGCCATTAAACAAAACCAACATTCCGTAAATGATGGCAAGCCTGGATAGAGCTCTTCTTGCCATCATCATTTAATGACAATGCTTTGATGCCATGGTAGATGAGCAGAATTGGTGCTGATTAGGCAGATCTGATTGCGACCTTTGGATCAGCCCGGTGGACCCTTCTTCATTCTTCACTCTCTACTTTTCACTCCCCTCTTTTCTGATCTGTTTCTCCTTATATTTTATGATTTGGTAGTTTATCAGGTTACAAAAAAATATTAGTGATGAGAAATATCTCATTAACTCAAGATGGTTCAGGAAATCTTTATTCAGTTCCTTATAGTTATAAGAATTACTAATTGTCGTCGATAATATAGTTGGTTGTATAAATAACTGTTATTAAATTATAAAAAAATGTCATAATTTCCTATATCCTAATTAATAATATATTTGTAACCATTTATTAATGTAATATAATAATTCTGAATTGTATAATATAAGTATTCATTCCATTGTACATGTATTTATTTTATTATTTATTATTAAAATATTTTTGACAAGGAAATTATCTCCTGTGTGTCTCTCCCTGCAGCTGCTGAAAGCTGCTTCTCCTCCTCTCCCTCCTGCCAGTGTTTAGTGACCACAGGGCAAGAAGCCAAAAAGGGGGTCATAAAATGTGAAGAGTCCCATTTGTGCAATTGGCTGCATCATTCATTAAAGGCCTGACGCGTTTCGTGTAAAAAACACTCCTCAGGGGCAGATGCAATGGAATATCGGAAATAACAGAGTAAATTCTAATCAGGAATTCATCTGTGTGACGTCCTTTGGGCGTCGCATTGATGGGCGTACAATGTCTATCTCAGCCGACACAGCGGGTTCGCGTGGCATCGGTTTTTGGGTGGGATCACACACCGCCCGGCCGGGGCCCCGCCCCTCCTGCACTATCGAGCCCAAAGCGACGCTGGTGGTGGGATCACGCATGTGCAGGACGCTACTTAGGCGTCTCCCCAGCTTGTTGCCACTTGCATACAGACACTACAGTCTTGACCCCTGCCTTTCAGCACACAAAGGTAATACCTCACTACCCTTATACCTCGTCTACTTAGTAAGCACTCATTCCTACCTCCATGGGCCTATTCTGATGGATCTGCCCATCCATTACAGGTGCCCACATATCATCATGACGGAATATTTGGCTTCATGACAAAATGGCAGCCTGCTATTCTTTGGGGATGATGTCTTTGCGCCACGTTGCTTGCTGGAGTTTCTGCCACCTCTGTTCCCGGGACGGACAGCCCTTTGGCCCAGTCTTTCACATACACCATGCCTGGCATTTTTTTGTAAGTACCCAGATTTGACCATTTCTTCTCTTATAAAATTGAGTCAATATCCTGATTAGAATTGACTCTGTTATTTCAGATATCCCATTGCATCTGAGGAGTGTTTTTTACACGAAACGCGTCGGACCTTCAATGAATGATGCAGCCAATTGCGCAAATGGGTCTCTTCAAATTTTATGATCCCTTTTTTCTTACAACTTGTATGATCACATCATCATATGTAGCTGTGTGTTGCTCAGTTTTTATGGAATCATATGCGATTACATCGATCAATAATTTATTGCTATTGCGGTGGCTCAACGCGATTGGCACTGCGCTGACAAGCCATTCACCTCTGCAGCTAGGGGTTCGGATCCCGGTCTCGGCTACATGTGAATTGAGTTTGGTGGTCTCAGCCCGGCTCTCGGTGGGTGTGCTATGCGAGGTAAGCCTGCGCTTAGTACGCCCACCCCCTCCCACAAAAACCACCACACTTACACGCACTCGAAATTGGGTTAACATGCACGCACTTTGACCACACAGTCTCTAAAAAGAGAGGCGAAGGACTAACGGGGCTGGTTGAGTGGGCTAATCCTCTCACTCCCTTATAGGGAGTCCCTCTGCCCCGTTGGGCTTCAAAGCGGAGCAGGTAGGGCGGGCTGTGTGGGAGGACCCCCTCACACACCCACCATTGCCACCCGGGGCATGGAGAAAGGTGGCAGATTGCCTCTGGGGGAGGCCTGCCTACTCCCAACTCCTGCAGTCCGGCTCCTCTCTCGAGTACACGCACAAAATACACTTAAAGAAAGATAAAAAAAAAACGACGTTGCCCACACACCATCGTTTTTAAAAAAAATAAAAAATAATGTTTATATGAATGTACTGTTTGGTTATGCCTTGTGCTTTTTGTACACGCTACCTGTTTTATTTCTACTTTCTTACTATCAATACAACACACGTATGCATATTTCTAGTGTTTCATTTTTCATTTTTAGCAACCCCCTCAGGTCCACTGTTTCACTCAAAGTCCCAAACTCCTTTGTCTTCGCAAATATGGGATGGAGACACATCTTATGTCCCAAAGTGCCGACCGGCGTTCCCCTCGCTTCTTTATCACCTAGAAGAGCATTATGTGTCACAGCGCTGTCCTATTGTGTGTGCCGCCCATCAATTATCACAAATACACTAAAATATGTGGAGACATTCATATATAAAGTGCTAGGGGCCCCAATAATATTCTCTGCAGATCTACTGCTTCCACTTTACACCTACTTCATTCATCTTATGGTGTTTATCAATAAATGAAGTAATCTGATCCATGTGCAAATTCATATACAACATAAAGAGCTTTGTACTCAGGATGATGTTCCCTGCAGATCCACTGCTTCCACTTTACACCTACTTCATTAGTAATCCTTATAATATTTGCTTCTATATTAATTAAACTACAAATCTGTGCAAAGTCATGTAATCATACAATATTTTGTGCTCAATATATTGTAAAGTGTTCTCTGCAAGTCCATTGCTTCCACTTTGCATCTACTTCAATGAACTTGTTAAAAGAAATTCCACAAATCAATGAAAAGTTGATAAGGTGTGAAAGTTCTCGGTGCTCCAAACTGTGCCAGCTGTAGTGTAGCCACGCCTTCTTCCTCCTCTTACACACGTGATGGTGAGGGCGCCCCTTAGTGGTGATCTTTAGTGATTTGTGGATTTTTTTTGCAAAATCCGTTTGTTGAAGTAGATGCAAAGTGGAAGCAGTGGACTTGCACAGAACACTATATTGAGCACAAAATATTGTATGATTACATGAATTTGCACAAGTTTTATAGTTTATTTATTATAGCAACAAACATTATAAGAATAAAGAAGTAGGTGTAAAGTGGAAGTAGTGGATCTGCAGGGAACATCATCCTGAGTACAAAGCTCTTTATGTTGTCTATGAATTTGCACATGGATCAGATTACTTCATTTATTGATAAACACCATAAGATGAATGAAGTAGGTGTAAAGTGGAAGCAGTAGATCTGCAGAGAATATTATTGGGGCCCCTAGCACTTTATATATGAATGTCTCCACATATTTTAGTGTATGTGTGATAATTGATGGGCGGCACACACAATAGGACAGCGCTGTGACACATAATGCTCTTCTAGGTGATAAAGGGAAGACTTACCTTTGTTACAGCAGCAGTCCGGTAGAAGTTATTTCTGGAGGTATTTGAGTTGTTACACATAGCGCAGGTTTTTTTATATTTATATTGGTGACATAATTGCCCAAATCTGGGGATCAGGAGCCATTTCCACCCTTTACTCTCGGCTGGGGTTCTTTGTATCCATATAACAGATGTTCTACATGACTAAATCTCACATCAATTTTACTGCAAAATCAAAGGGGCCAAAATGTCTCCCCCCCTCCCCCGAGCAGTAATATATTTCTATCCCCCTTGGTGGGAGTGGAGATGACCCATCTATAAGGATATACAGTACATACACACCCAGCACAAGGCCGTGTTCACACTACGAGACATGTCTCTGGGCTGCAGTTCCTGTGAGAGCCACAAGGTGGTGATATCACTTCTACCCAGACAGGAAGTCTCTATGGAATACAGACAGGAAGTCTCTATGGAAGACAGGAAGTGATGTCAGGTACACAGGAAGTGATGTCAGATGCAGGAAAGCAGTTCCATGAGGTACGAAGAACAAAGGAGATATCACTGGAAGAGGCAGCAGAGGAGGTAATAAGATCTTATCTTCTATTTACACCCAGTAACCCCGTCATGTCCGTCCTCTTCCTCCATAGTCACTGTGACGTCTTTTATCTCCAGCAGACGATGATACACACATATAAAGTGTGGAAATGTAGATTAACCCCTTCAGGGAGATCAGTTGATGATTAATATATCTTTCTTCCAAAGCTGTCCATACATGGTTCAGTTTTATCGTTCAGACAGCGAGCTGAGTGAAAAAACAGAACCGTTTCCCCCATCCACACATTGGCGTAGGGTGACCAGACGTCCCCGTTTTCTGGGGACAGTCCCCGGACTGAGGAGACTTTCCCCGGTTTTGTACCCGGCAGGCAGGGGCAGCGCTAGGTGGGTGCTGAAGCACTCCCAAGCAGCCCCATGAATTTACCTGACTGGATAAATCACAAGGCTTTACAAATCTCCATCAATCCCACCTGGATCGATGCAAACTTGACACACAATGTGACTGAGCCGGGACTTGATGTGCAGGGATACAGCCGCATAATCCGATACTCTTCTTCTAGTTCCGGCTACACAGTCTCTCAGGCCCCGTACACATGACCGAGTTTCTCGGCAGAATTCAGCCAGAAACTCGGTCGTGTGCACACTTTTCAGCGAGGAACTCGTCGGGCCGAAAAGAGAACATGTTCTCTATTTCCTCGTTGTTCAATGAGGAAAGTCGGCCCGCCGAGCTCCTCGGCGGCTTCCACACTGAACTCGCCGAGGAACTCGATGTGTTTGGCACGTCGAGTTCCTCGGTCGTGTGTACGGGGCCTCAGAGCGGCGGAGTGATATCCTGTGAGGCACAGAACCTGCACGGCTCTCTCACAGCAGAGGAGGGAAGGGGGATGGGCACTGTGCACAGTCTGGCAGCAGCTTGTATAATACACGAGATCTGGAGAGTGAGGAGGGAGGCTCCTATGGAATTCCCCAGTGTACAGAGATGGATTGAGGGAAACTGTTACTGATCCTGCAACTTAGACCTTTTCTCTGCACTCATTTCAGTTTGTGCTCTGTATAGTTTCCCTGTGTGGACTCAGCCAGCACGCCGGGAGAGATTATGTATTACTGCTGTTGTATGCTGCTGACCATTACATGTACAGTATGTGCCCCTGAACACACTCTGCATTCTCTATGTAACACACCACTGAGCCCTGCATTCTCTATGTAACACACCACTGAGCCCTGCGTTCTCTGTGTAACGCACCACTGAGCCCTGCGTTCTCTGTGTAACACACCACTGAGCCCTGCATTCTCTGTGTAACACACCACTGAGCCCTGCATTCTCTGTGTAACACACCACTGAGCCCTGCGTTCTCTGTGTAACGCACTGGTGAGCCCTGCATTCTCTGTGTAACACACCACTGAGCCCTGCGTTCTCTGTGTAACACACCACTGTGCCCTGCATTCTCTGTGTAACACACCACTGTGCCCTGCATTCTCTGTGTAACGCACTGGTGAGCCCTGCATTCTCTGTGTAACGCACCGCTGAGCCCTGCGTTCTCTGTGTAACACACCGCTGAGCCCTGCATTCTCTGTGTAACACACTGGTGAGCCCTGCATTCTCTATGTAACACAGCACTGAGCTTTGCATTCTCTGTGTAACACACCACTGAGCCCTGCATTCTCTGTGTAACACACCACTGAGCCCTGCATTCTCTGTGTAACACACCACTGAGCCCTGCGTTCTCTGCGTAATGCACTAGTGAGCCCTGCATTCTCTATGTAACACACCACTGAGCCCTGCGTTCTCTGTGTAACGCACCACTGAGCCCTGCGTTCTCTGTGTAACACACCACTGAGCCCTGCATTCTCTGTGTAACACACCACTGAGCCCTGCATTCTCTGTGTAACACACCACTGAGCCCTGCGTTCTCTGTGTAACGCACTGGTGAGCCCTGCATTCTCTGTGTAACACACCACTGAGCCCTGCGTTCTCTGTGTAACACACCACTGTGCCCTGCATTCTCTGTGTAACACACCACTGTGCCCTGCATTCTCTGTGTAACGCACTGGTGAGCCCTGCATTCTCTGTGTAATGCACTGGAGAGTCCTGCGTTCTCTGTGTAACGCACTGGTGAGCCCTGCGTTCTCTGTGTAACGCACTGGTGAGCCCTGCGTTCTCTGTGTAACGCACTGGTGAGCCCTGCGTTCTCTGTGTAACGCACTGGTGAGCCCTGCGTTCTCTGTGTAACGCACTGGTGAGCCCTGCGTTCTCTGTGTAACGCACTGGTGAGCCCTGCGTTCTCTGTGTAATGCACTGGTGAGCCCTGCATTCTCTGTGTGACGCACTGGTGAGCCCTGCGTTCTCTGTGTAACGCACTGGTGAGCCCTGCGTTCTCTGTGTAACGCACCGGTGAGCCCTGCGTTCTCTGTGTAACGCACCGGTGAGCCCTGCGTTCTCTGTGTAACGCATCGGTGAGCCCTGCTTTCTCTGTGTAACGCACCGGTGAGCCCTGCATTCTCTGTGTAACGCACCGGTGAGCCCTGCATTCTCTGTGTAACGCACCGGTGAGCCCTGCGTTCTCTGTGTAACGCATCGGTGAGCCCTGCTTTCTCTGTGTAACGCACCGGTGAGCCCTGCATTCTCTGTGTAACGCACCGGTGAGCCCTGCATTCTCTGTGTAACGCACCGGTGAGCCCTGCGTTCTCTGTGTAACGCACCGGTGAGCCCTGCGTTCTCTGTGTAACGCACCGGTGAGCCCTGCATTCTCTGTGTAACGCACCGGTGAGCCCTGCGTTCTCTGTGTAACGCATCGGTGAGCCCTGCTTTCTCTGTGTAATGCACTGGTGAGCCCTGCATTCTCTGTGTAATGCACTGGTGAGCCCTGCGTTTTCTGTGTAATGCACTGGTGAGCCCTGCATTCTCTGTGTAACGCACCGGTGAGCCCTGCATTCTCTGTGTAATGCACTGGTGAGCCCTGCATTCTCTGTGTAATGCACTGGTGAGCCCTGCGTTTTCTGTGTAATGCACTGGTGAGCCCTGCATTCTCTGTGTAACGCACCGGTGAGCCCTGCATTCTCTGTGTAATGCACTGGTGAGCCCTGCATTCTCTGTGTAATGCACTGGTGAGCCCTGCATTCTCTGTGTAACGCACCGGTGAGCCCTGCTTTCTCTGTGTAACGCACCGGTGAGCCCTGCATTCTCTGTGTAACGCACCGGTGAGCCCTGCATTCTCTGTGTAATGCACTGGTGAGCCCTGCATTCTCTGTGTAACGCACCGGTGAGCCCTGCTTTCTCTGTGTAACGCACCGGTGAGCCCTGCATTCTCTGTGTAATGCACTGGTGAGCCCTGCATTCTCTGTGTAACGCATCGGTGAGCCCTGCTTTCTCTGTGTAACGCACCGGTGAGCCCTGCATTCTCTGTGTAATGCACTGGTGAGCCCTGCGTTCTCTGTGTAATGCACTGGTGAGCCCTGCATTCTCTGTGTAACGCATCGGTGAGCCCTGCTTTCTCTGTGTAACGCACCGGTGAGCCCTGCATTCTCTGTGTAAGGCACTGGTGAGCCCTGCGTTTTCTGTGTAATGCACTGGTGAGCCCTGCATTCTCTGTGTAATGCACTGGTGAGCCCTGCATTCTCTGTGTAAGGCACTGGTGAGCCCTGCGTTCTCTGTGTAATGCACTGCTGAGCTCTGCATTCTTTGTGTAACGCACCGGTGAGCCCTGCATTCTCTGTGTAACGCACCGGTGAGCCCTGCGTTCTGTGTAACGCACCGGTGAGCCCTACGTTCTCTGTGTAACGCACCGGTGAGCCCTGCGTTCTCTGTGTAACGCACCGGTGAGCCCTGCGTTCTGTGTAACGCACCGGTGAGCCCTGCGTTCTGTGTAACGCACCGGTGAGCCCTGCGTTCTGTGTAACGTACCGGTGAGCCCTGCGTTCTGTGTAACGCACCGGTGAGCCATGCGTTCTGTGTAACGCAACGGTGAGCCCTGCGTTCTATGTGTAACGCACTGGTGAGCCCTGCGTTCTCTGTGTAATGCACTGCTGAGCTCTGCATTCTCTGTGATTTGCCGGAGTGGCAAAGACGTCACTCCGCGCGTCATTGCCAGCATTACCCATTGACAAAAATCATTATTCTCAGTGCACCTGTGCCGTTGTCTCCTCCTTCTGGTGTCAAGCCCAATACAGAGTCGCACACGCCTGGTGTAATATATAAATATCACATGAGGATGGGGAGATTTGAGGGGTCCTCTATATGAGTCTCCTATACAAACCAAATCATTTTTCCTGGGTGCGTCCTACCTCTCCTAAACTGAAGAGTGAACTTTGGTGTTTACCATACAGAAATGTGTCAGGAATCTGTGAAAGTATTTATATATTACACCAGGTGTGTGTGACTCTGTAGTGGGGTCCACATTGGGAGAACCCGGGAGGAGGTCTGTCTTGTCCATGAATACCAGGGGGAGTTGTTTTCCCTGAGGTATCCTGAGAGATATATTCCAGGCGTGTGTGAATCTGTAGTGGGGTCCACATTGGGAGAACTCGGGAGGAGGTCTGTGTTGTCCAGGAACACCAGGGGGAGTCGTTTTCCCTGAGGTATCCTGAGAGATATATTCCGGGCGTGTGTGACTCTGTAGTGGGGTCCACATTGGGAGAACCCGGGAGGAGGTCTGTCATGTCCAGGAACACCAGGGGGAGTCGTTTTCCCTGAGGTATCCTGAGAGATATATTCCAGGCGTGTGTGAATCTGTAGTGGGGTCCACATTGGGAGAACTCGGGAGGAGGTCTGTGTTGTCCAGGAACACCAGGGGGAGTCGTTTTCCCTGAGGTATCCTGAGAGATATATTCCAGGCGTGTGTGACTCTGTAGTGGGGTCCACATTGGGAGAACTCGGGAGGAGGTCTGTGTTGTCCAGGAACACCAGGGGGAGTCGTTTTCCCCCGAGGTATCCTGAGAGAGATATTCCAGGTGTGTGTGACTCTGTAGTGGGGTCCACATTGGGAGAACCCGGGAGGAGGTCTGTGTTGTCCAGGAACACCAGGAGGAGGAGCCGTTTTCCCTGAGGTATCCTGAGAGATAAATTCCAGGCGTGTGTGACTCTGTAGTGGGGTCCACATTGGGAGAACCCGGGAGGAGGTCTGTCATGTCCAGGAACACCAGGGGAGGAGTCGTTTTCCCCGAGGTATCCTGAGAGATAAATTCCAGGTGTGTGTGACTCTGTAGTGGGGTCCACGTTGGGAGAACCCGGGAGGAGGTCTGTCTTGTCCAGGAACACCAGGAGGGGGAGTTGTTTTCCCCCGAGGTATCCTGAGAGAGATATTCCAGGTGTGTGTGACTCTGTAGTGGGTCCACATTGGGAGAACCCGGGAGGAGGTCTGTGTTGTCCAGGAACACCAGGAGGGGGAGTCGTTTTCCCTGAGGTATCCTGAGAGATAAATTCCAGGCGTGTGTGACTCTGTAGTGGGGTCCACGTTGGGAGAACCCGGGAGGCGGTCTGTCTTGTCCAGGAACACCAGGAGGGGGAGTTGTTTTCCCCCGAGGTATCCTGAGAGAGATATTTTAGGTGTGTGTGACTCTGTAGTGGGTCCACATTGGGAGAACCCGGGAGGAGGTCTGTGTTGTCCAGGAACACCAGGGGGAGGAGCCGTTTTCCCCCGAGGTATCCTGAGAGATAAATTCCAGGCGTGTGTGACTCTGTAGTGGGGTCCACGTTGGGAGAACCCGGGAGGAGGTCTGTGTTGTCCAGGAAAACCAGGGGGAGGAGTCGTTTTCCCCGAGGTATCCTGAGAGATAAATTCCAGGTGTGTGTGACTCTGTAGTGGGGTCCACATTGGGAGAACCCGGGAGGAGGTCTGTGTTGTCCAGGAACACCAGGGGAGGAGTCGTTTTCCCCGAGGTATCCTGAGAGATAAATTCCAGGTGTGTGTGACTCTGTAGTGGGTCCACATTGGGAGAACCCGGGAGGAGGTCTGTCTTGTCCAGGAACACCAGGGGGAGTCGTTTTCCCTGAGGTATCCTGAGAGATAAATTCCAGGTGTGTGTGACTCTGTAGTGGGGTCCACATTGGGAGAACCCGGGAGGAGGTCTGTGTTGTCCAGGAACACCAGGGGAGGAGTCGTTTTCCCCGAGGTATCCTGAGAGATAAATTCCAGGTGTGTGTGACTCTGTAGTGGGGTCCACATTGGGAGAACCCGGGAGGAGGTCTGTCTTGTCCAGGAACACCAGGGGGAGGAGTCGTTTTCCCCCGAGGTATCCTGAGAGATAAATTCCAGGTGTGTGTGACTCTGTAGTGGGTCCACATTGGGAGAACACGGGAGGAGGTCTGTCTTGTCCAGGAACACCAGGGGAGGAGTCGTTTTCCCTGAGGTATCCTGAGAGATAAATTCCAGGTGTGTGTGACTCTGTAGTGGGGTCCACATTGGGAGAAACCGGGAGGAGGTCTGTCTTGTACAGGAACACCAGGGGGAGGAGCCGTTTTCCCCGAGGTATCCTGAGAGATATATTCCAGGTGTGTGTGACTCTGTAGTGGGGTCCACATTGGGAGAACTCGGGAGGAGGTCTGTGTTGTCCAGGAACACCAGGGGGAGGACCCGTTTTCCCCCGAGGTATCCTGAGAGAGATATTCCAGGCGTGTGTGACTCTGTAGTGGGGTCCACATTGGGAGAACCTGGGAGGAGGTCTGTGTTGTCCAGGAACACCAGGAGGAGTCATTTTCCTTGAGGTATCCTGGGAGATATATTCCAGGCGTGTGTGACTCTGTAGTGGGGTCAACATTTGGAGAACCCGGGAGGAGGTCTGTGTTGTCCAGGAACACCAGGGGGAGGACCCGTTTTCCCCCGAGGTATCCTGAGAGAGATATTCCAGGCGTGTGTGACTCTGTAGTGGGGTCCACATTGGGAGAACCTGGGAGGAGGTCTGTGTTGTCCAGGAACACCAGGAGGAGTCATTTTCCCCGAGGTATCCTGAGAGATATATTCCAGGTGTGTGTGACTCTGTAGTGGGGACAACTTTTGGAGGTGATCAGGCATTCCAGCTAGAGGTGGTCACTGAAGTCACCGGATATTAATGAACTGTCGCTGAAAGTTGCACAACGGTGGGATTTTGATAATATGAGGACTTGATTTATTATGATTATTGTATTTTGGTTGCACTACACTATATTTTGTTTTCTAGTATTTCAATGAGAGTCACATGTGGATCCACTCTTAAGCCCCATACACACTAGAGCTGCACGATTAATCGCCAAGAATCGTTATCGCGATCTTTTTCCCGTTGCGATTCTTGACACAGGGTTTCACAATCTTTGACATGAAAATAATTTTCTCTCTGCACTTTGGTATGCAAAGAATTTCCTCTCTACTCTCAGCCAAAAGTCAAAGGGGCAGATTCACAAACAATTGCATGGGCGCAGCGTATGTGAGATACGCTACGCCGCTGTAACTTACTGTTCCCAGCTTCGAATCCGCAAAGAATTTGCGCCGTAAGTTACGGCGGCGTAGTGTATCTCTCGCGGCGTAATGGCGCGCAATTCAAATGCGGCGAGTAGGGGGCGTGTTTCATTTAAATGAAGCGCGTCCCTAAATTTTCCGCCGTGCATTGTGCTAAATGATGTTGCAAGGACGTCATTGTTTTGACGTGGACGTAAATTACGTCCAGCCCGATTCACGGACGACTTACACAAACGAAATAAAATATTTTAAAAATTATACGCGGGAATGAAGGCCATACTTAATATTGCGTACGCCACCATATAGCAGCTTTAACTATACGCCGGAAAAAGCCGACTAGAGACGTTGTAAAAGAATGCGACGGCCGCTCGTACGTTCGTGGATCGTCGGAAATAGCTAATTTGCATACTCGACGCGGAAAACAACGGGAACGCCACCCAGCGGACGCCGAAGAATTGCATCTAAGATCCGAAGGCGTACGAAGACGTACACCTGTCGGATCTAACCCAGATGCCGTAGTATCTTGTTTTGAGGATTCAAACTAAAGATACGACGCGGGAAATTTGAAATTACGCCGGCGTATCAGTAGATATGCCGGCGTACTCTCTTTGTGGATCTGCCCCAAAGTCTGGGCAGCCTGCCAAGTTTTAAAAACTTTCTTTATCAGTGGAAAGTTAAGTCTAAACATTGTATCACATCAAAGGAATAAACTTCTGTATGCAAATTATGGAACAATTAACCACTTAAACGCCAAACCTTTTTCTGACAGCTCTTTTCAAGTTAAAATCATGATTATTTTTTTGGTAGAAAATTACTTAGAACCCCCAAACATTATATATTTTTTTAGTAGAGACCCTAGAGAATAAAATGGCGGTTGTTGCAATATTTTATGTTGCACTGTATTTGCGCAGCAGTCTTTTTAAATGCAATTTTTTTTTTTTGTATAAATGTAACAGATTTTACGCCGTGAGAATCGTGATCTTCATTCTAAATATATTTCTTTTTATTCAAAGGTTTTCCAAAATTATAACATAATACATAAACAGTGTAAACAATATCATGGAGTGAAATAATCCCAAATTACAGTACCTCTAACACAAATCGGGCCGTCTGGTCCAACTAAACAACATAAATACAATCCGTAGTTCAAACCCACTATCTATCTAGTTCCCACTTCATAGGTTAGAGCAGGGCTCGACAAATCCCGGGCGCCAGGTCGCCATGGCGACTAGAAATAGGGTCCTGGCGACTTGGCTTGGAAGGGGGGGCAAAAAAAAAAAAGGATTTTTTTTTTATTGTGAGCTGGCACCATCTGGTGGTGAGCCGTTGGTATTACAAGTTATTACCACAAGATGTGAGCTGGCGCCATCTGGTGGTGGCCGTTGGTATTACAAGTTAAGCATTACAAGTTAAACAGAAATTCTAATGTCATTTTTCACTATTTTCACTGCCATCTTCCTCCCTCTAATTAGAACCCCCAAACATTATATATTTATTTTATCCTAACACCCTAGAGAATAAAATGGCGATCGTTGCAATACTTTCTGTCATGCCGTATTTGCTTAGCGGTCTTGCAAGCGCACTTTTTTGGGGAAAAAATTACACTTTTTTTAATTAAAAAATAAGACAACAGTAAAGTTATCCCCATTTTTTTTAATATTATGAAAGATAATGTTACGCCGAGTAAATTGATACATCCGCTCGTGGAATGGCGTCAAACTTTTACCCTTTAAAATCTCCATAGGCGATGTTTAAAAAACTCTACAGGTTGCATGTTTTGAGTTACAGAGGAGGTCTAGTGCTAGAATTATTGCTCTCGCTCTACCAATCGCGGCGATACCTTACATGTGTGGTTTGAACACTGTTTACATATGCGGGCGCTGCTCACGTATGTGTTCGCTTCTGCACGCAAGCTCGGCGGGACGGGGCGCGTTTTCTGGCTCCTAACTTTTTTAGCTGGCTCCTAGATTCCAAGCAAATTTGTCAAACCCTGGGTTAGAGACTGTATTACCCTCCACCTGATGGGGCACAAAAAGAACCACCAAAAATATCAGTTTACCCATTTTGCCTAAATCATTCAATAACTCTTAATTAGGCTCTGTCTCCTTCTTAATATAACTTCCACTCACCCTCCATTTATTATTTATTACATTGTTTAAATCCAGCTACTTCCTATTCAACCCCTTTACCCCCCCTTTCTCCCCCCCCCTCTCCAACCCCAACATAACAATCAACGGTAAAAAAAAAAGAAAAAAAAAACCCTTCCCAATTCCTTCCTCTCCTCTCTCCTTCCTCCACCCCCCCGTGCCCCCCCCCTTTAAGAAGGTACCGGGCCTTCTACTTACCAATATATGCCGACTAACTTATTCCCTATTTTCACTCCCCAGTAATCTCTTCCCTTCTTCTGAGTATACAAATGCATTCCATGCACCCCAAGTTAAATTATATTGGGCCAGATTCTCTAAGATCCTGCGGCGGCGTCGCGTAAGCTATTTACACTACGCCGCCCCAACTTACAGGAGCAAGTGCTGTATTCCCCAAACACTTGCTCCGTAGTTTGCGGCGGCGTAGTGTAAAAGGCCCGGCGTATCCCCGCGTAATTCAAAGGGGGCGGCTTGTATTTAAATTAAGCGCCCCCCCGTGCCGAGCGAACTGCGCATGCTCCGGGCTTAAAATAGCCCAGTGCGCATGCTCCAGTTCTCGACGGAAAACGTCAATGACGCCGACGTGTGCGTCATTGACGTAAAGTCGTATTTAAGAACGACTTAGGAAAACGACGTACCCGACGGGAAAAGATGACGCGGACCTGACGCCATACTTAACATGGCATACGGCGGACTGGCGTAAGGTTACCCCTCATATAGCAGGGGTAACCTTACGCTTACGCAAACGACGTAAGCGACGGCTACGCGACGCAAATTCGTTCGGGAATTGGCTTGTCAGGCTCATTTGCATAAACAAATGAGACCTGAACGTAAACGCCACCTAGCGGCCGGCGGCGAATTACATTTAAGATCCGATAGTGTAAGTGACTTACACCTGTTGCATCTACAGCGTATCTATGCGAAAATGATTCTAGGAATCACTCGCATAGATACGCAGGTCAAAAACAGAAATACGACGGAGTATCCTGAGGTACACCGTCGTAACTCTTCTGAGAATCTGGCCCAATGTTCTTTTCTATCTTGGGCTGATAGCACCAAATCTTCTATGGCCCCCACATTTCTAACCCTATACAGCCACTCTGCAATCGTGGGTGGCCTAGGGGTTTTTCCAATTCCGGGCTTTACCTGTCTTGGCCTCATCCATCAGGTGACAAATAATCACATCTTTATATATCTTTATTGGGATCTGTGATAGGTGTAACAAACAGAAAGCGGGGTCATCCAATATTTGATAGGTTGTACATTTTTGAGAGATCCTTTGTACTTCTGACCAATACTTCCTAATCCTAGGACAGGTCCAGAATATATGGAACAGAGTTCCCTTATTCCTCTTACATCGCCAACACAGATCTGAACTTCCCGGGAAGAACCTACCTAGTTTCGCTGGTGTATAGTACCACCTGTTTAAAAGTTTATAGTTTAATTCCTGTGTTCTGGTACAGATTGATGTCTTCATAGAAAGATTATCTTTTGTTGTTGGGCCTGTGTGAAATTCAGATCCATATCACTTGCCCATTTTCTCATAGCAGGTATCTCGTAGTCTTATAGGGGTGCTCTTCATTCTAAGCAAAAAAATTGTGATTCTCATTTTGGCCAGAATCGTTCAGCTCTAATACACACTATGGGCCAGATCCACAAAGAACTTACGGCGGTGTATCTATTGATACGCCGCATAAGTTCTACGATGCGCCGTGGTATCTTTGTTCTGTATCCACAAAACAAGATAAGCCTGAATGTGGGCTAGATCCGACTGACGTACGTCTTAGTACGCCGTCGGATCTTAGGTGCATATTTACGCTGGCTGCTAGGTGGCGCTTCCGTTGATTTCCGCGTAGAGTATGCAAATTAGCTAGATACGCCGATTCTCAAACGTACGTCCACCCGGCGCATTTTTTTACGCCGTTTACGTAAGGCTTTTTTCGGCGTAACGTTACCCCTGCCTCTATGAGGTGTACGCGATGTTATATATGGACGTCGGGACAGCGTCGAAGTTTACGTCGTTTGCGTAAAACGTTTTGCGAATAGGGCTTTGCGTAAATTACGTTCATGTCGAAAGCATTGACTATTTGCGATGTGATTTCGAGCATTAGGGTTAGGGATACCCCCACGGACGGCACATGCGCCATTAAAAAAAAACGTCATTTACGTGGGGTCAAGATGAATTAACCTAAAACACGCCCACATCTTAGTCATTTGAATTTCGCGCCCTTACGCCGACACATTTAAACTACGCCGCCGTAACTTACGGCGCAAATTCTTTCTGGATAAGGAGCCTCCGCTCTAAGTTACGGCAGCGTAGTGTATCTGAGATACGCTATGCCTGCCTAAAGATAGGCAGTTCTTTGTGGATCTGGCCCTATCCGTTTTCCTGCAGGTTTTTCTCTTCAGTTTTACCAAAACCATGTAGTGCAAGGGCCGGCCTGATTACATACAAATTGAAACTCTTGAGGTTTGACCTCATATTAGATGGTTTTGGTAAATCTGAAGACAAAAACATGCAGTCAAACTGATAGTGTGTATGGGGGCTTAAGAGGTGTGGGCAGCAATCACATCACGCCTATTAGTAGGCTGATACATTGAATATTTCATGTTATTATATTTACTCACATTATTTCTGTATTGTATATTGCTCTGATTAGATATTTCCTCACATTATGATTTATACACAGCATGTTTGTTACAATGAATGTTTTATTATATATTCAGAGTAGAAATCTCGGGGATGATAATCTTGATTATAAAGAGGAGGATGAGGAGTATGGAGTGATGGAGGAATTATCAGAAGGACACAAGAATATGATGGAGCCACCTAATACCAGGAACCCACCAGAGAGATGTCCCCGTCCTCTGTATTCCCGGGATTCCACACAGGAAGGTCACACCATCCCTCCTTATTTAAAGGTTAGTGGGTTGGATCATCTAGACATGGACTTGTGGAAACAATGTTTGGGATTTTTATATGATGTCACAATAATAAAGATTATATCTTACAGATGATATTCTCTCTCATTCTCTTGGTTTAGAGTGGAGATCCAATCGATATAGAATTTGAGGTGAAATCAGAAGAAGAAGAGACGTATGTGAGGGATGATCAGCAGTCTATGGAGGAGGATGGAATAACGGGGACATTTATAGAGGAGGACACTCCTACAGAGATCAGCACAGGTGGGTCATTAACATTAAATCCATTCCTCCACCCATACTGCTCACTGATTGGTCCAGAGTAGGGCGGGGACTGGGTGATATCAGCCTGTAATCCGCTGGTCACTTTCCTGAGCTGTGTTTCCCGTCCTGTATTCCTGTATTTGAGTGAGTGAGTGAGAAATTTATATAGTGCTACACATGCGAACTGAATCGCCTCAGGGCGCTTAGTATCCATTCCCTACTGTATTTTGCCTTCAGAATAGATGGGTTTTGAGTCTATTCCTGAAGGCCTGGTGATTCACCTCCATTCGGATGCTAGTTGGTAGTCCGTTCCATAGTCTAGGTCCTTGGACTGCAAATCTTCGTTCTCCTTTGCAAAAACAAGGTGATTGAGCGCACTCTTAATGCGTACGGTGTATAGTTATTAGGGGGGCATAGGTCACGAGGAAGTGATCAGGAAGGGGTTAATGGAGATGCATTAGTACATTGTTAAGTCCATTAAAACAGAATATAAACATATATGACCTCCGCAAAGTGGCTGCCAGCTGTCAGATGAAGTAATCTGGAGAACAACAAAGAAAAGAGAAAAGCGGCGCCATCTAAGCGTAGCAGGTAAGTAATTAATTTATTCAATAGTAAAAACATATAAAAGTAATGTACTCACAAACGGAGCTACATAACAGGCTTCATCTAATAAGTGTTCATTCGCTGTGATCCCGGGGGAGACTGTGGCCACTCGGTGTCCTGGGGACTGGATCAGCTCTACTCCTTGCCTCAAATGGCAGCGACGAGGGGAGCCGAATGCTCCCAGAACAATGGAGAAGGGGAGCGTGTTTCCCGAGTGTGCAGCCTGGATGACGTCACTTCCGGGTCATAGGTATGCGGGAGGATGGGCGCGTTCGAGACATGCGTGTCTCTTCTTCAGGTTCTGGAAGGGCCATCTTGCAAGTGGGAATTATAGGCACAAGTGGGCCGGCCAGACGCTATCCTATTGGTAGACTTTGTTACTATAGAAACCAATGTCGTCCATGATACAAGTGCAATAAAAATAATAATAGTAAAATCTATTGGCAGCCATGGAAACTATATTGACTTTTATCTGGCCTTGGGTATCTGGAGTAGATTTTGGTTGGTGGATCGGAGAACGCAATGGGTGTTGTGGTATTTTATTTTTTCGCATAGATATTGGGGGGCACTTCCTTGAACACATTTATGCGTCAGACAAAGTGCCTTAAATGTAATTCTGTCTTTTACTGGTAAGCAGTGAAGAGATCTAAGGGAGGGCGAGATTTATTCCCAGGGTTTTTTCCCAGTCACAAGTCGTGCCGCCGTATTTTGAACGACTTGTAGACAAGTGATTTGAGACTTTTTGGGAGTCCGAGGTAAAGGGCGTTTGCATAGTTGAGTCTGGAGTTGATTATTGTTCCCACCACCACCGCAGGGTCTTCTTTTGGGATAAAGGGAATGAGTCTACATAGCAGGCGCAGCAGATGGTGGGATCCGCTAACTACTGACCCTATTTGTGCATCCATTGTCATGTGGGTGTCAAAAGTGACTCAGAGACTTTTGACTTTGGTGCTAGGCGCGATGGTTTGTCCCAGAATGGGTGGGGGTGTCTATGTTGTTGTGGGGGGTCTCTTTCGGTTGGCGTTGAACAGAAGAAGTTCTGTTTTTGAGCCATTGAGTTTTAGGTAACTCTTCGACATCCAATCTTCTATCAAAGTAAGGCATTTCTCTAGTCCGAGATAATGATCCTTTTTGTTGCTGATGCAAAAGTAGAGTTGGGTATCATCCGCGTAACAATGGTAGAGTAACTTCTGGTTACTGATGATTTCAAAAAGAGGGCGGAGATAGATGTTGAATAGTACGGGGGACAAGGGGGATCCCCGAGGGACTCCGCAAGACACCATGCGTTTTTTCAGAAGTGAAAGGACCCAGTTTCACTATTTGAGATCGGTTTTCCAAGAAGGAGGAGAACCTGGTTATTTCTCTCAGATAATCTTCCTTCTCTGTGCTGCAGACACAATTTATGTCTCTAGACTGGATTTATGGAGATTCTGGGGTTCAGCCGGCAGCAAAATGTTCATTTTCACCATAGGTGTTACTAGACCTTTGCTGGGGGAGCACATTGCAGGGGCTTCTTTCTCCAATGCCGCGTACACACAACCGTTTTTCATGTCGTGGAAAAAAACAATGTTTTTCTCGACGCGATTCCTCTCAAGCCTGCCTGCATACATTACACACAATCAAAAATGATAAAAAATGCTTGAGCAAAGCGCGGTGACGTGTTTATATATGCATGTGTGTTTATAGATATGTATGTAGCATTACCCCCGGAGGAGCTGCTGGATTGTTTTGGGTGGCACATTTACCTCATGGCTCTTCCGAATTCCTAGGGGTGAATGGTGCGTATAGCAGTAGTAAGGGAATGTCTGCAACAAGTGTCTTTGCTGTGCTCTTTATTACCCAGCCGGGTAAAAACAATGAACCGGTGATGAAAGGATAGAGTTTGCAAGAAGAAGGAGAACAGCAGATTCAGACATAGTATTTGGAACAGTCCTGCTCCCATATGTAACACTTTCCACACCACTCCTGCCTGAGTGGGCTTAGTGTACCCGGACAGGCCTCTCTCACTGACCTGGCAGATGGAGTATCACCCGAACCTTAGTAGGATAAAGTCTCTGCCACAGACCCTCCTTAAAATGAACGTCAGGGAGACACCTCTGCCACAGGCCCTCTCTGATTGTAACTACGGAGGTAATCCTCCTTAGGTGAATTACACCTGGATCTCCTTCAACTTGTCGCCCAGGTACCGACTGAGAGGTGATCAATCCTTCAGTGTCTGGCTACCTTGGTTTGTCGAGGCCCTTTTGGATCGCCAGCCTCTCATTGGTGTACCTCAGACGGACTCCCCACCAAACAGCAATACGGCTTGAGATCCTCAAAGGTGGGAACCCAGTCACTCACTGGGTCCCCACCGCTGCCCAGATGTTCCGGGCCAACATAGCCCCGGAACCAGGAATACCGCATGGCATGTACGCCCCGACCAGGTAGGCCATAACGCCGGGGGGGGGGGGGGGCATGATGTGGTCACCCTAAAGGTGGGTGCCACACTGGACGAAGAAGACCCAGAACCAATGGCATCTGTCCCATAAATACCCTCCCCCAGCATGCACAGAGAGGCTAAACCCTCCTGATTGGCTGCTGTGGAAGAGCACTCAAACCTTGACTCCACTGCTGCCACCTACTGCACAGGGGTGGGAAGAACACCCCAGCACAACAGAATGAGCCCACAGCACAGGCAAGCTGAGACAGAGACCCTGTTTTCAGCATAACAATTTGGATCAGAGTTTAACTACACTCTGATCTCCCTCTAAATTTAAATAGCACCGGTACCTAAAGGAACCAGGCGCTACGTGTATGTGTGTTTATAGATGTGTATGTGTGTTTATAGACGTGTATGTGTGTTTATAGACGTGTATGTGTGTTTATAGACGTGTATGTGTGTTTATAGATGTGTATGTGTGTTTATAGACGTGTATGTGTGTTTATAGACGTGTATGTGTGTTTATAGACGTGTATGTGTGTTTATAGACGTGTATGTGTGTTTATAGACGTGTATGTGTGTTTATAGACGTGTATGTGTGTTTATAGACGTGTATGTGTGTTTATAGACGTGTATGTGTGTTTATAGACGTGTATGTGTGTTTATAGATGTGTATGTGTGTTTATAGATATGTACTGTATGTGTGTTTATAGACGTGTATGTGTGTTTATAGACGTGTATGTGTGTTTATAGACGTGTATGTGTGTTTATAGACGTGTATGTGTGTTTATAGATGTGTATGTGTGTTTATAGATATGTATGTGTGTTTATAGATGTGTATGTGTGTTTATAGATGTGTATGTGTGTTTATAGATTTGTATGTGTGTTTATAGATTTGTATGTGTGTTTATAGATATGTATGTGTGTTTATAGATATGTACTGTATGTGTGTTTATAGACGTGTATGTGTGTTTATAGACGTGTATGTGTGTTTATAGACGTGTATGTGTGTTTATAGACGTGTATGTGTGTTTATAGACGTGTATGTGTGTTTATAGACGTGTATGTGTGTTTATAGATGTGTATGTGTGTTTATAGATATGTACTGTATGTGTGTTTATAGACGTGTATGTGTGTTTATAGACGTGTATGTGTGTTTATAGACGTGTATGTGTGTTTATAGATGTGTATGTGTGTTTATAGATGTGTATGTGTGTTTATAGATGTGTATGTGTGTTTATAGATGTGTATGTGTGTTTATAGATGTGTATGTGTGTTTATAGATATGTATGTGTGTTTATAGATATGTACTGTATGTGTGTTTATAGATATGTACTGTATGTGTGTTTATAGATGTTTATGTGTGTTTATATATGTATGTATACACATTTTATGTATGTGCTTTTAATCCTGACCCCCTATATGTGGACAATCGGAACAGATTTTTTCTCTAGCCGTTTTCCAGGACAGCCTCTTCAGACCTTGGGCTCCTCCCTCAGGGACAGGAAACACGTACACCCTTTTCTTTAAAAGGCAGTCCTCCAGGTCTCCTCCTCAGTTATTGTGTTTCCTGCCAGAAGGGAAGGAGCACGTCAGGGACTAAGATTCTGCTGGACTTCCCTCTCTGCCTTGGTACCCCTCTGTTCCTAGTCGGAAGAGGAGGTCACCGATTCCCACTGCTTTCCTTAACGCTCGGGGTGAGCGGGAACCCTTGCTGACATCACCCCCCTACCCCTGTACCTGAGACTATGGTCGGTGTTGGTATTCCCAGCAGGGTACAGCAGCGATGGCGGCGGCGAGTGACGCAGCGATGACGGCGGCGAGTGACGCTGGCTTAGCCATGCCGCTCTGCACTGCAGACTTCCTCCTTCTCGAGCGGCGCTGAGGGGCGGGGCAGATGCGTTCCACAGGGCGGAAGTGCATCATAGGGAACGAGTCATCAAGGGGCGCCGCCGGATATGGTCCCGTCCGACACAGGCGCAGCAGAGGAACGAAGGCATCCGGAGCGGTGTGTTAACAAGCGCAGCTGGGCTGCACAGGAACACCAGGACTGATGGAGGAAGCGAGGGCGGCTACAGACTCCGGGTCCACCGTCTCCGGCATCTCCCAGGTAAGGGGGCGAGGCTGTTCTGCCTTACTCTGGGGGACCAGGTCTGAGATTCTCAGGACCATTGCTTTCCCTCCCTGGGTGGGGAACATTTTGGTGGAGGGACTCCCCGCACTTTCTTTACTGACATAAACACAGTGGTGTATGGTCAGGGGGATATTTTCTGATGGACTGTTGTCCTGGCTGTGTGTTTACTTTCAGATCAAAGCTCAGAACAAGACACCAGTTCAAGCCCCTAAGAGAAAGTGCGCTGTATGTGGGGAGAAATTAGGCTCTAACTGGAAAAAGCCTCTATGTGCAGAGTGCATCGCCAGTTTAGTTAAGGATGACTCCTCGGCTGAGTGTCACAAGGTTTTAGCATCCGTCAAGGATGAACTAGCATCCACCTTTAGGTCCTTCAGGGGAATGATGGACAGGGTGCAAATGCCATCCCCCATTTACAGGACCTCTAGTGCGCCATCCTTGGCAGCCACGGCTGGGGTGTCTGAACAAGAGGAGGAAGAGGCAGGCGGGTCTACGCGATCCCAGGCTTCTTCCCAGATAGATTCAGCATCCGGCTCAGAGGTAGAGGAAGATTCCTCCATGGGGACAAGGTACAAGCTGTCTCTAGATGATGTAGGAGACTTGCTTAAGGCAATCTATGAAACCTTAGAGATCCGAGAGGAACCTGTCCAGTTATCGAAGCACGACCAGCTATACCAGGGGTGCGGTGCTCAAAATAACAGGGTTTTCCCTGTTCACAAGTCGCTTGTAGAAGCAATCTTGCTGGAGTGGGAGCAGCCAGAACAAAGGCCTTTTTTTGCGGGAAATTTAAAATTAAGATTTCCTTTTGAGGATGACGCATCACAGCCCTGGAACAAGGTCCAGAAACTTGATGCGCCCTTGGCCAGGGTTTCTAAAAGAACCGACCTGGCTTTCGATGGCCTAGGATCTCTTAAGGACCCCATGGATAAAAGGGGTGAAATCCTACTCAAGAGAACATGGGATGCTTCCACTATAGCTCTGAAACCAGCGCTGGCGGCTACATGTGTAGCCAGAAATTTGGAATGCTGGCTCAACCAGCTTCAAGCTCACATCACAGCCAGTACTTCCAGGCAACAGATTTTAAAGACATTTCCGTTGCTCATGAAGGCAGTGGGTTTTCTAGCTGATGCCTCTTCAGAATCTGTGAAGCTGGCAGCTAGATCAGCAGCATTAGATAACGCAGCCAGAAGGTTGGTCTGGTTGAAGACCTGGACCGGGGATGCCGCATCTAAGCTAAAGCTCTGCGGCTTGCCGTTTTCAGGGGACCATCTGTTTGGTCCTGGCCTCCAAGAAGCGTTGGAAAGAACGCAGGACAAGAAAAAAGCCTTTCCCGAAAGAAAGAAAAAAGATGGGAACAGACGTTTTTTTCGAGGGTTCAAACAGAACCAGAAACATAGCGATACCCGTCCTAAAAAACACTGGTCAGGCCAGAAGGGACGAGGTAGAGGAGGAATCTTGTTTAACCCTCCTCAGGCTACCCCCAAATCCCAGTGACGCTCAGGTCCCTGTAGGGGGAAGGTTGGGGGAGTTCCTCTTGCAATGGACAGAGTCAACAGTCAGCCCGTTTGTGCAAGACGTCATAAAAAACGGCTACAGACTGGAATTCTTTTCTCCCCCCCCCCCCTCCGGTATTTTTGGTTACCCAACTCCCAAGGGATCGGGAGAAAGCGGAGGCCCTAGGCCTCCTTTTGGGAGACCTATTAGACCAGAGGGTCTTAATGGAAGTTCCCCAGATGGAAGTAGGTCAGGGGGTGTATTCACATGTCTTTGTGGTGAAAAAACCCTCTGGAAAATACAGACTGATATTAAACCTGCGTCCCCTCAACAGGTTTGTCAGGTACAAGCGCTTCAGAATGGAGTCGATATTTTCAGTGACCAATCTTATCTTTCCAAATTGTTTTATGGCCACGGTGGACCTTAGAGATGCATACTTGCATATCCCGATTCGCCCGGAAAGTCAAAAATTCCTGAGGCTAGCGGTGAAGATGGGATCAGCCATCAAGCATTTTCAGTTCAGGGCCCTCCCCTTCGGGCTTTCATCCTCCCCAAGGATATTTACCAAAGTCCTAGCAGAGGCCTTGGCGCCCCTGAGAATCCAGGGCATTACGGTCATTCCATACCTGGACGACCTCTTGTTTGTAGCCCCGTCAGGTCCCCAACTAGAGAGCGACCTGAAGGTAGCCCTGTCCTTCCTGCGCTCCTTAGGGTGGCTGATCAACAAGGACAAATCACAGCTTGTACCTTCCCAAGAAGTCATATATCTGGGGTACAGGATCTCCTCAGTAGAGAGGAAGACTTTCCTTTCGCAGGAGAAGATTCTCAAGCTAGAGCGGGCGATTGCACAGCTTCAGACAAATCTGGGGGCCAACATCAGAGATGTGATGAGAGTGTTGGGCCTTATGTCGGCCTGTTTCCCGGCGGTGCCCTGGGCCAGGTCACATCTACGCCCCTTACAGGGGCTTATGCTCAAGCATTGGAATGGCAGGAGGGAGGGATTGGACCTTCCAATGCCTATTCCAAACAGCATCAAGAGAGATCTGTGGTGGTGGCGGTCCAGAGAGAACCTAGAGAGAGGTCTTTCCTGGGATCCTCCAGCAGCCTTGGTGCTAACCACCGACGCCAGCAGGAAGGGTTGGGGAGCCCACTTGGAAGAAGATTGGACCCAGGGACGATGGTCTTCCTCAGAAGTCCTACGGTCGTCAAAACAAAAAGAGCTATTGGCAGTCCTAAGGGCCATACAGGTCTTCAAGTCCCGTTTATAGGACAGCACCTACAAGTGAGAACAGACAATGCTGCCACGGTCGCCTACATAAACAAGCAAGGGGCACAAGGAGTCCAGCCCTTCAGGCCACGGCTACACAGATTCTAAGTTGGGCAGAGAAGAATCTAGTGTGCCTTTCGGCCATCCACTTGAAGGGTTCTCTAAATACCCTGGCCGATTTTCTCAGCAGACAACCCGTAAGTCAAGACGAGTGGTCTCTGGACAGGGAAGTATTCAAACAAATAGTGTCTCTCTGGGGACTACCAGAGGTGGACCTATTCGCGGCAGAAGGGAACAGGAAGACTTCAGTGTTCTTCTCTATTCACCCTCAGGACAGAGCGAAGGGAATAGATGCCTTCACCCATCCCTGGCATTTCAGCCTAGCCTATGCCTTCCCCCCAGTGAAAAACACACAAACTCCTGCGCACAAGTGGGATCCTTGATGATAGACCAAATGAGCTGGGCTCTGAGGAAGAGGTCTCTGACACCTCGAAACGCGTCAGCCAAGCAGCAACGCACCTCGCCACCCCCCCCCCCCCTACATTCTGGAGTGTGGTTTGAGGGGTATTTCAATTTTCGTTTGACAAGCCTTTTATCATCCTTTGTTTGTGAGTAGTTTTCATCATTCTTATTTTTCATTAAAAATTTGCCAAACGGTAGTACACGAGGCTGGTGCGCCTTTCTTTCTCCCTTTTTTGTCTTCCCCCCAGTGAGGTTAATCCCCAAGGTGATTCGGAAGTTTCTCAGGGAACCTGCGGACCTGATTTTGGTCACGCCTTTTTGGCCCAAGCGGCCTTGGTTCGCCAGCCTGAAAAGACTGGCCCTGTATCCACCTTGGACGCTTCCGGAAAGAGAGAACCTATTATCCATAGGTCCAGTCCTTCATCCTCGGATAAAGAGCCTGAAACTGACCGTTTGGTTTCTAAGGAGCTACTTTTAAAGGCCCATGGTTTTTCAGATAGGGTGGTTAAAACCCTCCTGGAATGTCGCAAACCGGTAACAATGGCTATCTACTCCAAGATCTGGAAGAAATTCAATTCCTGGAAGATAGAGCAGGGGTTTTCCCGGACTAACATCCCAGCAGTATTAGATTTTCTGCAAGCAGGGGTGGAACTAGGTTTATCCATCAGCACTCTTAAAGTACAGGCGGCTGCCTTAAGTATTTTTTTGGAGACTCCTCTTCAGCAAGATCGTTTCGTAAATTTTTTTTTCAAAAGCTTGTCAAGGTCCAAGCCCGTTAGGATCAGAGCCTGCCCCACTTGGGATCTTTCACTGGTACTGGAAGCTCTTACCAACAAACCGTTTGAGCCTCTGGAGGAATCTTCATTGAAGCATGTTACATTAAAAACAGCGTTTCTAGTTGCTATAACCTCAGCCAGGAGAGTTAGTGACCTACAGGCCCTTTCTATTAGAGAGCCCTTCCTAAAGGTTTCGGATGACAGAGTCATTCTTAGGACGGATCCTAGTTTCTTGCCAAAAGTGGCATCTACCTTTCACAGAACTCAGGATATTATCCTGCCAACCCTTTATTCCTCTTCAGATGATGATAAGGGGGAATTGTTGTCCTTATTGGATGTTAAAAGAAATATTTTATTTTATTTAGAAGTCACAAAAGAGTTCAGGCTTGGTGATTCCCTTTTTGTTAATTTTTCGGGTGCCCGTAAAGGCTACGGGACATCAAAATCTTCCATCGCCAGGTGGCTTAGGATGTTAATTATTGAGGCTTATCAGATAGGGGGTAAGGAACCACCTACAGTCAAAGCCCATTCTACCCGGGCAGTTGCAGTTTCCTGGGCAGAAAGAGCCGGAGCTTCCCCGGAAGAGATCTGTAAGGCGGCAGCCTGGACATCTTACTCAACCTTTGCAAGACATTATCGGTTGGACCTGCTGTCAGACAAAGATCAGGCCTTCGGAAGGAGGGTCCTCCAGACAGTGGTCCCACCCTAAAAACGAGTAAGTTTCTTGCTTATCATCTCAAGAGGCTGTCCTGGAAGACGACTAGAGAAAACCGGAGTTAGGCTTACCGGTAACTCTGTTTCTAGGAGTCTTCTAGGACAGCCGGAGTTTTTCCCACCCGGTGTCAATTTAGGAACTGGTAGTGTGGTGATGATCTAACGATGTGTTAGTAGATTATGTCTTTCAGGGTCTTCTGTTATTTCTCGGGCAAAATGAGGAGGAGACCTGGGGGACTGCCTTTTAAAGAAAAGGGTGTACGTGTTTCCTGTCCCGGAGGGAGGAGCCCAAGGTCTCAAGAGGCTGTCCTGGAAGACTCCTAGAAACAGAGTTACCGGTAAGCCTAACTCTGGTTTTTTTTTACCGCTTGTTCATCTTGCCGGCAAGAATATGCCATTCCTCTGAAAAGCGATCCTTGCTGTGATCGCTTTTCAGAGGCATTTGACAGCTGGTAAAAAGGGAATATGTTGTCTCCTCCTAACCCCCTAAATGTATCATCACTAGGCTGCGTGCAATGCACACATTTGCAGGGTGGTTGCAGTGCTGCCCCATTAACCTAGGGGTATACTTCAAGTCCTTTCTGACTGGAAAAAGATGGAGAAATACCGACATAGAGGAACCCATCTCTACATTTTCCTCCTGCAGCCACTGAATGCCTGCAGGAGGGAGAGGAGGAGAAACATGGGGGGGGGGTGGAGAGAGAGCAGCTCCTCCTATCCAGCTTCTTTCTGCTCCCCCATGGGCTCTCCAGCCCCCCTGTGCCTTTTCTTGCCCCCCCTCTTATCCCCACAGCTCTGCAGGGTGCTCTCCTCTCCCGTCGGTTGCTGTGGTGCATCTGTCAGGATGAAGTCTTCTCTGAATGGAGTCAGTGATCTTTTACCGATCCTTGATTTTGTCTATTCACAACTGAGACATAGTAAACTGCATTTCCTATGCTTCAGTTTATGAATGAAGGGGAAGCTCTTCCTGTCCATTCATTCTGTGCTGCTGAGGCTGCAGAGAAGGAGACGATGGGCCATCTTCATGACCACTATGCTTCCCAACCATGAGATCTGATGACCTGAACCTACAGAGATCGCAATTGCGACCTAACACCATTCACCAGGGTAGGCCTGGATAGGAGAGTCAGCGACATATAGAGGAATTCTATCTCCTACAGCCACTGAATGCCCACTTCCTGTCCTTTCTCCAGCAGGCATTTTACAGCTGCATGAGGGAGGGGATTGGTTCCTCTATATGCCGCCTCCCCTGTTGCCCTTCCTATCCAGATTCCTAATGCTCCCCTCAGGCCCCCCGTGCTCGCTCATCCCCCACAACTATGCCAGGTTCCCCCCTTCCTCTCTTCCCTCAGCTGCTGTCAGGATAGAGAGCAGGTAAGTGGCTCGTAAATGTGTCATTTACATTCCCTTCTCTATCTGAATGAATAGGGACAGTGATCAATAACGATCACTGACTATGTTCATTCATAACTGAAGCATAGTAAACTGTTTTTTCCTATGCTTCCGCTTATGAATGAACAGGAAGCCTCTGTACAGAGCTATTCCTATTAATTCATTCTGTGCAGCTAAGACTGCAGAGAAGCAGTTTGAGGGCTGTGTCCTCAATCTCCTTTCTCTGTCTCAAAAGGTGAAACATCAGAAGTCTTTGTAGACCCCTGATATCTCTCCAAAGTCCTCCTAAAAAAAAAAAAAAACAATATATTTCAAAAAATTATATTGTAAAAAAAATGAATAAAACAAAAAACGACTGACACCAGTGGGAGAACTACCACACAAACTTCACACTTGCCACCGGGCCCTGGTGTTCCGCCACCGGGCCGTCCGGGGGTCAGGGAGCCTCTTCATGGTTTCTTGCATCGGGGCCCTGGTGTTCTAGTTAAGTCACTGGTTTGTAGACTCTATAACTTTCACAAAGACCAAATAATATACACTAATTTGGGTTATTTTTTACCAAAGATATGTACCAGTATACATTTTGGTCAAAATTTATTAAGGAAAAATTACTAATTTGCTAAATTTTATAACCAAAACATAATTTTTTATTTTTTTTACAGAATTTTAATTTTTCCTAATTTTTAGTGCAAACAACTAAATAAAAACCCAGCAGTGATTGAATACCACCAAAAGAAAGCTCTATTTGTGTGAAAAAAGGGACAAATATTGGTACATTGTTGTATGACTGAGTAATTGTCATTCAAATTGTGAGAGCGCTGAAAGCTGAAAATTGGTCTGGTTAGCAAGGGGGTATAAGTGGTTAAAGTAAAAGTTTACTAGTATTGTGCATTATATATAAAATTATTGAATCCATAAAGTCTCAGCTACTTTAATATAAAAGTCCCCCCTCCCCCTCTAACCTCCATATATCTTCATGTGTGACTCCCAGGTAAAATCCCCATATATCCTACTTCTGGGTATATTTGTTATTATATATATGATATAAGATATATTACTTTCACTATCTCACAGTATAAATGAATCTCTTATAGTAGTGATTATCTGATGTTTTTGTACTATAAAGGAATATTTTTTATCCCATCATAAGAGATGATGAAATAAAATCATGCTGCTGCTATAAATGTCCTATGCGGGTCATACACGGATCTATTATTGGAGGAGAATATTCACACAAATATTTGTATGAAAATTATTTGTACATTCGATGAATGGACGAGTGTAGATAGAAAATTCCACTTTCTTTTACCATTCAATTATAAAATGAATGTAACTTCTGAGTAAAAACCACACCCACCATGTGAGAATTTGTTCTATGGAGAAAAGTTTTCTGTTCTGCTCCTTCCAATTTTCCCGTCACTGTGGTGGAAAATGAACGCCGATTTGACCCACTAATGGTTAGAAAATTGGATGAATGTTTTTGTGAAAGAAAAATGAGTTTGTGTACGGCCAGCATAAGTGACATCAGGTGCAGGGAGCTTGTACCCACCTACCTGTCTATGACAAGAGAGTCTGTCACCCATCATATTATATTACACTCCTGTCTGATCATCTGCAAAACAGCGTTTTACCTCTTTTTTATATTTTATTAATGTTGTTCTCTGATTGTGATATGTAGCAGATTCACCCTCTAATAATACATCTATCTGTCTGTTATTCTCAGAGTGGATTAAATATCCAACTATATATCTGGAGATTTATATTTACCGCTGTATATAGATATTCAAGAATATTAACTCCATTATACACCAAACTTTTTATTGGGTTTTCTTTATCGTACATCACGGGACACAGAGCGGCATTCATTACTATATGGGTTATATGGAGTACCTTCAGGTGTAGACACTGGCAATCTCAAACAGGAAATGCCCCTCCCTATATAACCCCCTCCCATAGGAGGAGTACCTCAGTTTTTACGCCAGTGTCTTAGGTGTTAGTCATGGTTTAGCTTGCCTCCGCATCCTTGGGATTAGGTGAGCTACCGGTTCTGTCCAAAAAAGCCTCAGCGCTAAAGTGGTCAGTAACCGGACCCCAAACCCTTGGGGTATAGCCCATAATGCTTTTCTTTTTAGAGAGCTGGACCCTGGGCCCAGAACTTAGAAACCTTTGGGTACCTAAAGTTTTCTGTTGCCAGGGTGCTATATGGGCCCAGGACAGTGGATCCTTCATAGGAACCCAGGGCCTGAAGGTCTAGACATCCCCACGGAGATGGGGGAAGATTGGGCCTCTTGCTTGGCAAAGTCCTGCGGCATGGAGCAGGTAAGTGAGGGGAAAACTTGCGGAACTTGGTTCTTAGCAGGTTTTTTTCTGGGGGGTCACAGGGGACATGCCTAAAGTTATGCACTGCATCTGGCAAACTAGTCACATATCATAAAGATAGGATGGCTCTCTATGTATTATTCCCCATAAGATGTGACCTCCCTTGTAGTGTTGGAAAAGCATTGAGTGGGGCCTGTGTTATATAAAAATATATGTGTGTGTCAGAGAGCTTTGCTTACCTGCAGGCCTCCAGGCGATGCTCCATTCAGTCTTCCTCCTCAGAGCCTGCAAGCAGGCAAAACGCTGACCTCCTCATGGTTCCAGGCTGCAGGCTGCAGTTTGCTGGAACAGAGAGGTCCCTTCCTCCCAAAATCCCCCCCCCTCCCCCTGTCGGGAGGGGCATTTCCTGTTTGAGGTTGCTGGGGGGGAAGGGCGGGTCAGTGGCTTAAAGGAAGGGGCGGCCCTTCCTTGTTTGTTCCATCAATACTTTGGAACTGAGGAGAAAGACCAGAGCGGCAGCACGGGGCGCCGAGGGACACACAGTCGCCAGAAAGGATATTGCAGTCTTCAGAGGACTGTTTTGTCAAGCCTAGAAATAGGCTGTTTCTTTTCCATCTCATAGTTTTTCTTTGCAATACTACTCAGGGGGACAGAATGTTTTTTCTTTCCTGGATTTGAAACAAAAACGAAAAAAAAAAAAAAAAAAGTCATCTAGGGGAGAGGAAGCATTTTTTTTATCCCCCAAACAGGTGTTTGGACAATTAACTTTTATAGTTCCAAATACCAATAGGTAGCAGGTGTACCTCGGTATTGTACCATGGTATGCCGCTGTTTTCCCTACAGGGAGCCTTGGGGCCATCAGGATCTGGGGCTGGAGCTGACGCGGGTCAGTCCAACCCTAAGATGGTCACAGAGGAGGTATTACTCACCTCTTTAAAAGAGATGCAGAAAAGCATGGGAAAAATGATATCCGCAGCTATGCGGGGCAGTAAGCGGAATAGATCTCCGTCGCCCGAGCGCGGACCCTCAGAAGAGGAGGTCCTTTCCTCAGGGGAATTGGACGACCTCTTGGACACGGACCAAGTAGGTTCAGGGATCGAAGACCCGGATACAGAGGAGTCTGGGGCAGTCTCCCTGAGGGAGAGCTGGTGGATTCAAGGATTGTCGGACTTGGTCCATAGGACATTCAACTTGCCAGTACCAGATCTCCAGGTATCGACGGTTTCAGCTTTGGGCTCACTGAGGGCGCCTCAAAGCAATGCTGTGTTTCCGATCCATCCTCTATTAGAGGGAATTTTGTTCCAAGATTGGAACAAGCCAGATAAGATCTTCTTACCACCTAAAAGGTTCTCTGTCCTATATCCTATGGAAGAAAATTTTTCCAAAAGATGGGCTACTCCTGCAGTGGACGCAGCCATCTCATGTGTTAACAGATCGTTAACATGCCCTGTAGAAAACATACAGGTATTCAAGGATCCAGTTGATAAGCGCTTGGAAGCACTACTTAAGAACTCCTTCACTACTGCAGGGGCAGTAGTACAGCCAGCTGTGGCTGCGATTGGGGTCGCTCAAGCATTATCGGATCAATTTAAGCAGATGCTTAAACTTATTCCGGCCCAGCAGGCAGAAAAATTTTCGGATGTCCCTAAGGCCATATGTTTTACGGTAGACTCAATCAAGGATTCTATCCAGCAAGCGTCACGTTTATCGTTATCCCTTATCCATATGAGAAGACTCTTATGGTTAAAAAGCTGGGAGGCTGAGCCCCCATGCAAGAAGCTCCTGGTAGGTTTCCCCTTCCATGGAGGACGACTCTTCGGAGAAGACCTAGATAAATACATTCAGACCATTTCAAACGGCAAGAGTACTCTCTTGCCAACTAAGAAGAAGGTTCAGGGACCTGCGTTTAAACGACAGTATTCCCCTGGGCAGGGGCCCTCTAATGCCAAGCAGTATCGACGGCCTCCTGCAAAAGCAAACTTCGGCTTCAACAGCAGATCACAAGGACAGGCTGTTAGAGGCAAAAGGCAGTGGTTTCGCAAACCAGCAAAACCAGCCCCCAAGCCAACCTTATGAAGGGGCGCCCCCACCCACGAAGGTGGGGGGAAGGCTGCGACTCTTTTCAGAGATTTGGGAAGCCAGCATTCCCGACGAGTGGGTACGGTCTTCCGTGGCCACAGGCTACAAATTAGATTTCCTAAGGTTTCCTCCTCCTCATTTCCAGAAGTCGAGGATTCCAAACGATCCGGAAAAGGGAGCCGCATTAAGATCGGCATTAGATCATCTACTTTCCCAGGAAGTAATAGTAGAGGTACCAGTCCTGGAACAGGGGCTGGGTTTCTACTCCAACCTATTCATCATCCCAAAATCCAATGGAGATGTCAGGCCAATTTTGGACCTAAAGATGGTAAATGCATATCTAAAGATCCGCTCATTTCGGATGGAATCCGTGCGGTCAGCAGCTGCCACACTCCAGAAGGACGACTTCATGGCGTCCATAGACATAAAGGATGCCTACCTTCATGTTCCAATTTATCAGCCACATCAAAGATATCTACGCTTCATGGTGGCTTCGCGTCACTTCCAATTCGTGGCGCTTCCCTTCGGGTTGGCTACGGCCCCCCGGGTGTTCACGAAGGTCCTAGCTCCAATCCTAGCCAAACTAAGGATCCAAGGGGTCACGATCCTAGCATACCTGGACGACCTCCTAGTCATAGATCACTCGTCTCCCGGCTTGGAGCGAGCAGTGGCCCTCACGGTCCAATACCTCGAGAGGTTCGGCTGGGTCCTAAATCGAGAAAAGTCAGCTTTCCAGCCCACAAAGCAGTTGGAATATCTCGGCATGAGATTAGACACAGAACAACAAGGAATGTTCCTACCTCTGAGGAAGGTAAAAGCCATCAAGGAATTAATCCTACTGGTTCTAAGCAAGAAAGAACCGACTATTCGCCTATGTATGAGGTTACTAGGCAAGATGGTGGCCACATTCGAGGCGGTACCATACGCCCAGAGCCACACTCGCATCCTACAGGCAGCCATCCTGTCAGCATGGAGCAGAAGGCCACAGGCCTTGGATATCCCGTTGCCGCTCTCATCAAGAGTCCGACAAAGTCTGTGTTGGTGGTTAGACCCTCAGAATCTACTGAAGGGGAGGTCTTTCAGCCCAGTGGCTTGGAAGATAGTGACCACAGACGCCAGCCTGACGGGCTGGGGAGCAATTTTGGATGGTTGCACTCGCCAAGGTACTTGGGCAAAGCCAGAGAAGCAGTTGCCCATCAACATCTTGGAGCTCAGAGCTGCTCGACTAGCCCTCAGGGCTTGGACGTCAAAATTGCAGGGGTTCCCGGTGAGAATTCAATCAGACAATGCCACGGCCGTGGCATACATAAATCACCAAGGGGGAACCAGGAGTCAAGCCGCTCAGAGAGAGGTGAGCTTGATTCTTCTATGGGCAGAGGCTCATGTGCCCTGCATATCGGCAATATTCATTCCAGGAGTGGACAACTTTCAGGCGGACTTCTTAAGCCGCCAGACTCTATGGCCGGGGGAATGGTCTCTGCATCCACTAGTCTTTCAAGCACTCTGCCAAAGATGGGGAGTGCCGGATGTGGATATCATGGCATCGAGACTCAACAAGAAACTAGACAGGTTCATGTCCCGCTCAAGGGATCCGATGGCCTGCGGAACCGATGCGTTGGTTTGCCCTTGGCATCAGTTCAAACTTCTTTATGCGTTTCCCCCGCTCCAGTTACTACCCCGCCTGCTGCGCAGGATCCGGGTGGAGCACATACCAGTCATCCTGGTAGCTCCAGCATGGCCCAGAAGAGCATGGTACTCACTAATCTTAAGGATGGTAGTGGGAGACCCGTGGACTCTTCCTCTACGGCCAGACCTGCTATCGCAAGGTCCGATCCTCCACCCTGCCTTACGGCATCTAAATTTGACGGCCTGGAAGCTGAATCCCTGATTCTCAGGGGTAGAGGTCTGTCTCAGAAAGTAATCTCTACCCTAATCAGAGCCAGGAAACCGGTCTCTAGGGTGATTTATTACAGGGTCTGGAAGGCCTATGTAGGCTGGTGTGAGTCCAAGCGATGGCTTTCTCGCAAATTTACCATCGATAGAGTATTAAGTTTTCTCCAGCTAGGAGTGGATAAAGGATTGGCATTAAGCACAATCAAAGGACAGATTTCTGCTCTGTCAGTGTGGTTTCAGCGGCCGCTGGCCACCCACTCGCTGGTTAAGACCTTCCTTCAAGGGGTCTTACGTATTAGACCTCCAGTTAAATCCCCGCTTTGTCCGTGGGATTTAAATCTTGTTCTGTCAAGTTTACAGAAACAACCGTTTGAGCCGTTGGCTGATATTCCTTTGGTTCTACTGACAAGGAAGTTAGTATTTTTGGTTGCCATAGTTTCCGCAAGAAGAGTTTCGGAGCTGGCAGCCTTATCCTGTGAGGAACCATATCTTGTTTTTCATAAGGACAGGGTCGTTCTCCGCCCTCATCCTTCCTTCCTTCCGAAGGTCATATCCAGTTTTCATTTGAACCAGGATTTGGTATTACCATCCTTCTTCCCTAAACCTACTTCCAGAAAGGAAGGGTTGCTGCATACCTTGGATATTGTCAGGGCCATGAAGGCCTATCTTAAAGCTACAAAGAAGATCCGGAAGACAGATGTGTTGTTCATTCTACCGGATGGGCCCAAGAAGGGGCAGGCAGCTGCAAAGTCCACCATTTCTAGGTGGATTAAGCAATTAATCACTCAGGCCTACGGCTTGAAAGGGTTGCCTCCTCCAGTATCATTAAAGGCTCATTCTACTAGAGCCATGGGCGCCTCCTGGGCAGCACACCACCAGATCTCTATGGCTCAAGTTTGCAAGGCGGCAACCTGGTCTTCTGTCCACACGTTTACAAAATTCTACAAGTTGGACGTAAGAAGGAATACTGATACTGCCTTCGGGCAGGCAGTGCTGCAGGCTGCAGTTTGAGACCCTCGGATTCCGGGGGCTCCTCTTGTTCGAGTTAAATTTAAAAATTTTATTTTTCTCAACTAAGTTGGATTTATTATGATTTGAGTATATCTCTAAATTAAATCCTTTTGTCTTGGAGATGTTCTCCCTCCCCTCATTGTAAGCATTGCTTTGGGACATCCCATATAGTAATGAATGCCGCTCTGTGTCCCGTGATGTACGATAAAGAAAAAGAGATTTTTAATACAGCTTACCTGTAAAATCTTTTTCTTGGAGTACATCACGGGACACAGAGCTCCCACCCCTCTTTTTTGAGGACCATTTTGGGAGGCATACTGCTTGCTACAAAACTGAGGTACTCCTCCTATGGGAGGGGGTTATATAGGGAGGGGCATTTCCTGTTTGAGATTGCCAGTGTCTACACCTGAAGGTACTCCATATAACCCATATAGTAATGAATGCCGCTCTGTGTCCCGTGATGTACTCCAAGAAAAAGATTTTACAGGTAAGCTGTATTAAAAATCTCTTTTTTATCCAATTAATTGAAACAATAATCGGGCAACTAATCAATTCTGAAAATAATCATTAGTTGCCGCCCTACAGAGGAGCCATTTACTAGTTACCTTGAGGGGAATTGTAAGATCCTCAGAGACAAAGCTGCCTGATGTGGGCGGAGTCCTGGTTTAGGGGAACCAATCAGCTCATGTCTAGTAATAATCTTTGTATTTCTATTTTAGTAGATGGACGGGAGATGAGGAAAACCTCAGAGGATTGTCTCACTTTGTCTCCAGACTGTAAAGTAGAAGATGAGGATATCACACAGTATAGTCCAGGAGAAAACCCGACTACCTCAAATGTCCATCCGGCACCACACAGTGTAGATGGACCATCGTATTCCTCTTATCCTGAGGAACCTCAGACTGTGCGGGATGGTGCCGGACCATCGTATTTCTCTTATACCGAGGAACCTCAGACTGTGCAGGACGGTGCCGGACCATCGTATTCATCTTATCCTGAGGATAATGCCATCCTTCCAACAGATAAGAGATTTTCCTGTCCTGAGTGCAGAAAGTGTTTCCCTTCTAAATCCAAACTTAACAGACATAAAATAACTCACACAGGGGAGAAGCCGTATTCCTGTCCTGAGTGTGGGAAATGCTTTATACAAAAATCAGACCTTGTCATACATCAGAGATCTCACACAGGGGAGAAGCCATATTCCTGTCCTGAGTGCGGGAAATGTTTTTCAAAAAAGTCCAGTCTTTCCAAACATCAGAGATCTCACACGGGGGAAAAGCCATATTCCTGTCCTGAGTGCAGGAAATGTTTTTCACAGAAGTCCAGTCTTTACACACATCAGAGATCTCACACGGGGGAGAAGCCATATTCCTGTCCTGAGTGCGGGAAATGTTTTTCAAAAAAGTCCAGTCTTTCCACACATCAGAGCTCTCACACGGGGGAGAAGCCGTATTCCTGTCCTGAGTGCAGGAAATGTTTTTCAGAGAAGTCCAGTCTTTACACACATCAGAGATCTCACACGGGGGAGAAGCCGTATTCCTGTCCTGAGTGTGGGAAATGTTTTTCAGATAAGTCCAATCTTTACAGACATCAGAGATCTCACACGGGGGAGAAGCCGTATTCCTGTCCTGAGTGTGGGAAATGTTTTTCAGATAGGTCCGGTCTTTCCAAACATAAGAGATCTCACACGGGGGAGAAGCCGTATTCCTGTCCTGAGTGTGGGAAATGTTTTTCACAGAAGTCCTATCTTCCTGTACATCAGAGATCTCACAGGGGGGGAGAAGCCATATTCCTGTCCTGAGTGAGGGAAATGTTCCTCACTGAAGTCCTGTCTTCCTGTACATCAGGGGTCCCACACAACCCTTGAGGTATATTAGTGAGTGCGGGAAATGTCTTGTATATGAATGTTGCTGGACATCAGAGGTCTCATGTGGGGAAGAAGCACACCCTGATATACACCTCCGATATACTCCATGGCTGATCTTCATCATGTAAGAAACACTTCATAAGGAGATCAGAGATCACCAAAGACATGGATGAAGTGTTGTACCGTGTTGGCCATTGATAGCAGGAGAAAAATAAAAATGGAGTCATGACCTCTCATTGGCTGAGTACATTTTGGGGTGGAAGATTTCACAAACACTTAGAGGTCGGTATAAAATAAAAATAGTTGAATGAATGTGAGCGGCCATGATGAATATTGGATGTATTGTATTTCATACACTGATTTCCTTGGCTCCATCTAGTGGCCATAAAGCGTTATTGTGCTATTTTTACTGATTGAGGTATTTAATAAAAAAAACGCGTTTTATGGCCACTAGATGGAGCTGACAATCATAGGAAATCACTGTGTTACATTCTAGCAATATGTGTAAGAGCTGAATGAATTTCCTATAAGTAGAGCCCTCAGTTTGCTCTGTCAGACATGATTTCATACTAATACCTGAGATCATACTCATACACTTATCAGTTCAGCCTGCGTATCCCTGTGCCTATCTTTGGAACTGATCCTCAGAAGCAGTTTTCCAAAGATAGGCAGAAGATCTGACATCTGTAAGACACTTACACTGTCAGATCTTAGGATGCAGTACCGCATCCGCCGCTGGGGGCATTTCGCTTTTCAGCTTTGTGTTTTCTGCGTAAGTTACGTTTTGCATACGTAAAATTAGTTCTGCTTTTACAAAGTGTAAACTAGTAACACCTTGTAAAAACAGACCTTTTTTTCGATCGCCACGTTTTTTTTAAAATTTTGATTTTTTTTTCCAAGCGTAACTTTTTTTTTACCCGACGCAACTTTATTGTCCCGTCGCAATCCACAAAGCCCGACGTAACGTAATTTTGCGCGCTGCCCGTCGGGAAAATTACGTCACGAGCATGCGCAGTACGGCCGGCGCGGGAGCGCGCCTCATTTAAATTGTCATCGCCCCCTGCAGAAGAGGAACGCCTTGCGCCGGAGACATTTAAGTTACACGGCCTGAAATTTCTAGGTAAGTGCTTTGTGGATCGGGCACTTAGGTAGAAATTTTAAGTCAGTGTAACTTAAATGGGAAAAGATAAGTTAGGCAGGATTTTTGAGGATTTGGCCCAATATTTTTACTTTCCGCTATAAAAAATCCAACAGAAAAATAAAAACATTGAATTTCTTAGTAAATTTTGGCCAAGAGAGTTAATATAGGGGGAAAAATCCCCCCTATTGTGTATATATTATTATTATTAATATTATTAAAGTGCGAAGACACACCAAGCCAACATAGAAAAAAAAAAATTAAAGGGGGAATAATTCCCCTTATTGTGTATATACTAAGAGGGAGAAAAAAGGAATAAATAAAAAAGACAATATAAAAAAAATATATATTTATTTTTTCCTCACAATGTAGGGAACCTGACCTTCCCTCTTTCCACATTTTGTAAATACACAATAGGGAGAATTCACTCTCCCCAGAATAATTTTCTCTGTCTTTTTCACTTACTATTGTCTTTATAAAAATATCTTTTTTTTAGGGCTGTGACTGATTCAAATTTTTGTGTTCGATTAATCGTTTTGTTTTTAAATCGATTAATCGACTAATTTTGATTAATTAACGCACATACAGATACAACTACTTTTAGCTGATCTCCTTGCATTGTAACTCTGCATTAGCCAGTGGTAAATGTGGTGGGGGCAGATGTGTATATTCTTGCAGTATGGGGGCAGATGTGTATATTACAGCATCTGCCCCCATGCTGTAATATACACATCTGCCCCATGCTGTAATATACACATCTGCCCCCATGCTGTAATATACACATCTGCCCCCATGCTGTAATATACACATCTGCCCCCGTGCTGTAATATACACATCTGACCCCATGCTGTAATATACACATCTGCCCCCTTGCTGTAATATACACATCTGCCCCCGTGCTGTAATATACACATCTGACCCCATGCTGTAATATACACATCTGCCCCCATGCTGTAATATACACATCTGCCCCCATGCTGTAATATACACATCTGCCCCCATGCTGTAATATACACATCTGCCCCCATGCTGTAATATACACGTTTGCCTTCATACTACAAGAATATACACATCTGCCCCCTTGCTGTAATATACACATTTGCCTTCATACTACAAGAATATACACAACTGCCCCCATGCTGTAATATACACATCTGACCCCATGCTGTAATATACACATCTGACCCCATGCTGCAAGAATATACACATTTGCCCCCATGCTGCAAGAATATACACATTTGCCCCCATGTGTACATTACAGCATGGGGGCAGATGTGTATATTCTTACAGTATGGGGGCAGATGTGTATATTACAGCATGGGGGCAAATGTGTATGAATGAATGAATGAATGAAAAACTTATAAAGCGCGGCGCATGCGAACTGAATCGCTTCTGTATATTCTTGCAGTATGGGGGAAGATGTGTACATTACAGCATGGGGGCAGATGTGTATATTACAGCATGGGGGGGGGGGCAGATGTGTATATTACAGCATGGGGGGGGGGCAGATGTGTATATTACAGCAAGGGGGCAGATGTGTATATTACAGCAAGGGGGCAGATGTGTATATTACAGCACGGGGCAGATGTGTATATTACAGCATGGGGGCAGATGTGTATATTACAGCACGGGGCAGATGTGTATATTACAGCATGGGGGCAGATGTGTATATTACAGCATCTGCCCCCATGCTGTAATAGACACATCTGCCCCCATGATTTTATAGACACATCTGCCCCCATGCTTTAATAGACACACCTGCCCCCATGCTTTTATAGACACATCTGCCCCCATGCTTTTATAGACACACCTGCCCCCATGCTTTTATAGACACACCTGCCCCCATGATTTTATAGACACACCTGCCCCCATGCTTTTATAGACACATCTGCCCCCATGCTTTTATAGACACATCTGCCCCCATGCTTTAATAGACACACCTGCCCCCATGCTTTTATAGACACATCTGCCCCCATGATTTTATAGACACACCTGCCCCCATGCTTTAATAGACACATCTGCCCCCATGCTTTTATAGACACACCTGCCCCCATGCTTTTATAGACACATCTGCCCCCATGCTTTTATAGACACATCTGCCCCCATGCTTTTATAGACACACCTGCCCCCATGCTTTAATAGACACATCTGCCCCCATGCTTTTATAGACACATCTGCCCCCATGCTTTTAGAGACACACCTGCCCCCATGCTTTTATATACACATCTGCCCCCATGGTTTAATATGGATGGTTGTCCTCTCTTACCTACATCAGGCGGCAGACCCATCCACAGAGTAGCTGACACGTGCGAAAGGGAAGATGATACGAGCAGGTGAGAATGACGTCAGCGCACCGCTACTCGGCTGACGCCGGGTGGACCAAGATGGCCGCGGCTCCGGAGCTAGGCCGAAGCCGCGATCTTTCCTATGGGCGAGTCCGCGGATCGTACTCGATCAAAATAATTTTAGTCGATCAAAGAAAGTAACGATTAATCGAACAATTAATCGTTAATTTCCGCAGCCCTACTTTTTTGTCTACTGTAATAGACACATCTGCCCCCATGATTTTATAGACACATCTGCCCCCATGCTTTAATAGACACACCTGCCCCCATGCTTTTATAGACACATCTGCCCCCATGCTTTTATAGACACACCTGCCCCCATGCTTTTATAGACACACCTGCCCCCATGATTTTATAGACACACCTGCCCCCATGCTTTTATAGACACATCTGCCCCCATGCTTTTATAGACACATCTGCCCCCATGCTTTTATAGACACATCTGCCCCCATGCTTTTATAGACACATCTGCCCCCATGCTTTTATAGACACACCTGCCCCCATGCTTTTATAGACACACCTGCCCCCATGATTTTATAGACACACCTGCCCCCATGCTTTTATAGACACATCTGCCCCCATGCTTTTATAGACACATCTGCCCCCATGCTTTAATAGACACACCTGCCCCCATGCTTTTATAGACACACCTGCCCCCATGATTTTATAGACACACCTGCCCCCATGCTTTTATATACACATCTGCCCCCATGCTTTAATAGACACATCTGCCCCCATGCTTTTATAGACACATCTGCCCCCATGCTTTTAGAGACACACCTGCCCCCATGCTTTAATATGGATGGTTGTCCTCTCTTACCTACATCAGGCGGCAGACCCATCCGCAGAGTAGCTGACACGTGCGAAAGGGAAGATGATACGAGCAGGTGAGAATGACGTCAGCGCACCGCTACTCGGCTGACGCCGGGTGGACCAAGATGGCCGCGGCTCCGGAGCTAGGCCGAAGCCGCGATCTTTCCTATGGGCGAGTCCGCGGATCGTACTCGATCAAAATAATTTTAGTCGATCAAAGAAAGTAACGATTAATCGAACAATTAATCGTTAATTTCCGCAGCCCTACTTTTTTTTTTCCTCTTTGCTGTTTGATTTTTGTATATACATAATTAGGGGAATTATTCCCCATAAAAAATATTTTTTTTCCCTTCTCTCTCCTTTTTTAGTATATACACAATAAGGGAAATTACTCCCCCTATAATATTTTTTTTTTATCTATGTTGGCTTGGTGTGTTTTTGCACTTTAATAATAATAATAATATATATACAATAGGGGGGATTTTCTCCCCCTATATTAACTCTTTTTTTTTCCACGATGTAGGGAATTTGACCCTCCCTTTTTCCACACTGTATAAATACACAATAGGGGGAATTCATTCCCCCCAGAACAATTTTTTCTGTCTTTTTCACATATTTTTTTTTCCCCATCTCTGCCACATCCCCTCCCCCCCCCCCCCTCCGCTAAGGGGGTTTGAATCCTGTCCCTCGGTGGGTCCCCCAGAGAATTTTAATTTGAAAGGGAAAAACTAGACATGAGGGCAAGTTGGAAGAGAGGAACCTAGAAGTAGTAGTGGTAGATGATGTTTTCTCTTTCTAGTTGTGTAAGGGGTACTTATTGAGATCAATATGTTGTAAGTCTGTATGTTGATTTTATGTTGTATTTATTGTACTGTTTGAGAAAAAAAACTAATAAAACGAATAAAAAAAAAAAAAAATCCCAATAAGTGTATATTGACTGGTTTGTGTGAAAGTTATAATGTCTACAAACTATGGAATATATTGGAATTTTTATTTGTTTATACTACTAATGGTGGTGATCAGCGACTTCTAATGGGGCTGCCAAAGTGTGACGGGAAATCTGACGCTAACTGACGCTGGGGGGGAAACTGACACTCACTGACATCACCAGTGACACCAATACAGAGATCAGTGATAATACTATACACTGTCACTGTACTAATGACACCGGCTGGGAACTGACATCACCAGTGGCACCAATACAGAGATCAGTGATAATACTATACACTGTCACTGTACTAATGACACCGGCTGGGAACTGACATCACCAGTGACACCAATACAGAGATCAGTGATAATACTATACACTGTCACTGTACTAATGACACCGGCTGGGAACTGACATCACCAGTGGCACCAATACAGAGATCAGTGATAATACTATGCACTGTCACTGTACTAATGACACCGGCTGGGAACTGACATCACCAGTGACACCAATACAAAGATTAGTGATAATACTATGCACTGTCACTGTACTAATGACACCGGCTGGGAACTGACATCACCAGTGACACCGATACAGAGATCAGTGATAATTAGAGATGAGCGGACACCTGGATGTTCGGGTTTGGGTCTGAACCCGAACTTAAAAAAAAAGTTTGGGTTCGGGAACCCGAACTCCGAACCCCATTGTAGTCAATGGGTCACGGACTTTTAGAAAAAAAAATGCGCGGAGGTCCCCGCAAATTCAATAACCAGACCCTTCAGGTCTGGTATGGATATTAAGGGGAACCCCGCCGTCAATTTAAAACAAAAATGATGTGCGGTTCCCCCTAAATATCCATAACCAGACCCGTTATCCGAGCACGTTGACCTGGCCGGCCGCAGAAAAGAGGGGGGGACAGAGTGCGGCCCCCCCCCTCTACTGAACCGCACCAGGCCACATGCCCTCAACATGGGGAGGATGTTACCATGTTGATGGGGACAAGGGTCTCATCCCCACAACCCTTGCTCGGTGGTTGTGGGGGTCTGCGGGCGGGGGGCTTATCAGAATCTGGAAGACCCCTTTAACAAAGGGGACCCCCAGATCCTGACCCCCCCCCTGTGTGAAATGGTAATGGGGTACACTGTACCCCTACCATTTCACAAAGGAAGTGTAAGGTATTGTAAAAAAAAAACACACAGACACCATAGAATAAAGTCCTTTATTAATAATAAAAAAAAAAACAACTCCAGCGGTGATAATCCACTCGTTCCCGGCTTCCTGCTCCAACGTTGTCCTAATCCAGCGACGGGTGTGGGTGATCTCCAGCGATGAGAAGATCATCCATCCGGCACAGCAGCATCCCGGACCCCCTCTCAACCGTGGGCACAGCCCAGCGAATGAGCGGCTGAAGCTGTGACATTACTTATATAGAGGAGGCAGGGCCACCCGTCACGTGACCCCGCACCCTCTGACGTACCCTCTTCTACGTCACTGGGAAGCCCCGGCTTCCCTCTTGCTGGGCTTCCCCAGTGACATAGCAGAGGGTACGTCAGAGGGTGCGGGGGTCACGTGACGGGTGGCCCTGCCTCCTCTATATAAGTAATGTCACAGCTCCAGCGCGTCATTCGCTGGGCTGTGTCCAGCGGTGAGAGTAGGTCGGCGATGCTGTGCTCCGGATGAATGGATCTTCTCATCGCTGGAGATCACCCGCAGCCGTCGCTGGATCAGGACAACGCAGGAAGCCAGGTGGATTATCACCGCTGGAGTTTTTTTTTTTTTTTATTAATAAAAGGACTTTATTCTACGGTGTGTGTGTGTGTTTTTTTTTACAAGATTTTACACTTCCTTCGTGAAATGGTAGAGGTACAGTGTACCCCATTACCATTTCACACAGGGGGGGGGGTCAGGATCTGGGGGTCCCCTTTGTTAAAGGGGTCTTCCAGATTCTGATAAGCCCCCCGCCCGCAGACCCCCACAACCACGGGGCAAGGGTTGTGGGGATGAGACCCTTGTCCCCATCAACATGGGGACATCCTCCCCATGTTGAGGGCATGTGGCCTGGTGCGGTTCAGGAGAGGGGGGGGCCGCACTCTGTCCCCCCCTCTTTTCTGCGGCCGGCCAGGTCAACGTGCTCGGATAACGGGTCTGGTTATGGATATTTAGGGGGAACCGCACGTCATTTTTGTTTTACATTGACGGCAGGGTTCCCCTTAATATCCATACCAGACCTGAAGGGTCTGGTTATTGAATTTGCGGGGACCTCCGCAGTTTTTTTTCTTGAACTCCGATCCCGGACCCGAACTTTTTTCAATTATTCGGGTTCGGGAAAAACCCAAAGTCCGTACCGAACCCGAACTTTACAGTTCGGGTTCACTCAACCCTACTTATGAACTCCAGGATGAACAATTCCTATCGCCTGACACCCGGGACATGCAGTTCTGAGGGCCGGACAAGTAGGTTTTTTAACATTTAGCACTGCTGTGGGCAAGCAAGGAACCGGTTTACTTGTCAGATGGAAGCATTTGGGTGGCTGAGCGAATGTTTCCACTGAGGGGCAGTAAAGTGCCCCTCGACTACGCAAATGCCCTCTATCTAGGACTCCCCAAATACCAAATCACGCGTCTGCAAAACGTTCAAAATACGGCTGCTCGACTAGTGACTGGGAAAAAAAACATGGGAATCAATCTCGCCTTCACTGAGATCCCTTCATTGGTTGCCAGTAAAAGACAGAATCACTTTCAAGGCACTCTGTCTAATACATAAGTGTATTCAAGGCAACGCCCCCCAATATCTATGCGGGAAAAAATAAAAGCCCATAACCCCAATCGCATTCTGCGATCCACCAATCAAAACCTCCTCCAGATACCCAAGGCCAGATACAAGTCCAAAGGAGATCGAAGATTTGCAGTCCAGGGACCTCGCCTGTGGAATGCACTACCAACCACCATCCGACTGGAGTCGGACCACTTGGCCTTCAGGAGAAAGATTAAAACCCATCTCTTCTGAGGTCAAGGGGTCCCTTACCCATGAAATGGATACAGCGCCCAGAGGCGATTTCAGTTCGCATGTGTTGCGCTTTACAAGTCTCTCACTCACCCATACACACACCCGCTATGTATCCCGGGCTCCTCTTGCCCATCTGAGGACCAGGGACCAGCATAGCGGGTGATGATGGGTAGAGGGTAGGGAGGAGAGAGGACACACGCCTGCTCTCCTCCTCTTCTTGTTCCGGACCGGGAAGTGTTATGTATGACATCACTTCCCTATCCTGACTGGATGTCATATGACTTTCCATAATAAGCTGCTCAGGCACGCGTGGCGATCAGTGATGCCGTGTATCGCCTATGACGTAGGCACTTCACCATGTGATCAGCGATGTCCAATTAAATCTAATCACATGGTAACCAGGAAGTGACGGTTATTGGCTTTCCTTTATTCATTGTGACAAGGAGCGAGTAGAGGAGAGCCGATCAGCGGATCTCCTGATGAGGGGGATCTACACTGATATTTAGCATTGATTATCAGTACAGGCCCATCAGTGATGACCACCAGTGATGCCAATCAGTGCCCATCAGTGCTGCATATTAGAGCTTCCTCATCAGTGCCCATCAGTGAAAGAGAAAACTTACTTATTTACCAAATTTTATAACAGAAACAAGGATTTTTTTTTTCAAAATGTCTTTTCTTATTTGTAGCACAAAAAATAAAAACCTTAGTGATCAAATACCACCAAATAAAGCTATATTTGTGAAGAAAAAGATAAAAATTTCATTTGGGTATAGTGTTACATGAGCGCACAATTGTCATTCAAAGTGTGAGAGCGCTGAAAGATGAAAATTGGCAAAAACCAACAAAAACAGCTCTGGCAGTGAAAGGAAAAATGTTACATGTTGCTGCAGTGGCTCAGTGATCCGAGTCCTCTGTGTGACAGCAGTGCGGCGAGAAGTTCCCCGAACCGGCTGTCACTTTATGAAAAGAGCGCGGCTGTGCCATTCATTCACAGAGTTCTGTGCTTTGCCGATGTCGGCTTGTAGTTTTCAATGATCTCCCACACCGCTGCTGAGCTCTCTGGTAGATGAGGGACAAGGAGATTGTCATAAGGGACAAGGAGATTGGGACCCCGATTTAGTCCCTTGGACAAGTCATTTTTGTTAAATGCCCCCACCCCTGGAACTGTTTCTTCCATGATGAAGATCAGCCATGGAGTATATCTGAGGTGTATATCAGGGTGTGCTTCTTCCCCACATGTCCAGCAACATTCATATACAAGACATTTCCCGCACTCACTAATACACCTCGAGGGTTGTGTGGGACCCCTGATGTACAGGAAGACAGGACTTCAGTGAGGAACAATTCCCTCACTCAGGACAGGAATATGGCTTCTCCCCCTGTGAGATCTCTGATGTTTGTAAAGATTGGACTTCTGTGAAAAACATTTCCCGCACTCAGGACAGGAATACGGCTTCTCCCCGGTGTGAGATCTCTGATGTGTGGAAAGACTGGACTTCTGTGGAAAGCATTTCCCGCACTCAGGACAGGAATATGGCTTCTCCCCCGTGTGAGATCTCTGATGTCTGTAAAGACTGGACTTTACTGAAAAACATTTCCCGCACTCAGGACAAGAAAATGGTTTCTCCCCCGTGTGAGATCTCTGATGTCTGTAAAGATTTAACTTCACTGAAAAACATTTCCCACACTCTGGACAGGAAAATGGGTTCTCCCCCGTGTGAGATCTCTGATGTGTGTAAAGATTGGACTTCATTGAAAAACTTTTCCCGCACTCAGGACAGGAAAATGTTTTTTCCCCCGTGTGAGATCTTTTATGCACATTAAGATTAGATTTAGAATGGAAACATTTCCCACACTCAGAACAGGAATGCAGCTTCTCTCCCGTGTGAGATCTCTGATGTGTGGAAAGACTGGACATCCGTGAAAAACATTTCCTGCACTCAGAACAGGAATATGGCTTCTCCCCCGTGTGAGATCTTTTATGCACCTTAAGATTGGATTTAGAATGAAAACACTTTCCGCACTCAGTACAGGAAAAGCTCTTCACGGCACCGTCCCTCACAGTCTGAGGTTCCTCAGGATAAGAGGAATAAGATGGTCTGGCACCGTCCCGCACAGTCTGAGGTTCCTCAGGATAAGAGGAATACGATGGTCTGGTACCGTCCCGCACAGTCTGAGGCTCCTCAGGATAAGAGGAATACGATGGTCCGGCACCGTCCCGCACAGTCTGAGGTTCCTCAGGATAAGAGGAATACGGTGGTCCGGCACCGTCCCGCACAGTCTGAGGTTCCTCAGGATAAGAGGAATACGATGGTCCGGCACCGTTCCGCACAGTGTGAGGTCCCTCAGGATAAGAGGAATACGATGGTCTGGCACCGTCCCGCACAGTCTGAGGTTCCTCAGGATAAGAGGAATACGATGGTCCATCTACACTGTGTGGTGCCGGATGGACATTTGAGGTAGTCGGGTTTTCTCCTGGACTATACTGTGTGATGTCCTCATCTTCTACTTTACAGTCTGGAGACAAAGTGAGACAATCCTCTGAGGTTTTCCTCATCTCCCGTCCATCTACTAAAATAGAAATACAAAGATTATTACTAGACATGAGCTGATTGGTTCCCCTAAACCAGGGCTCCGCCCACATCAGGCAGCTTTGTCTCTGAGGATCTTACAATTCCCCCCTCGAGGTAACTAGTAAATGGCTCCTCTGTAGGGCGGCAACTAATGATTATTTTCAGAATTGATTAGTTGGCTGATTATTGTTTTGATTAATTGGATAAAAACCCAATAAAAAGTTTGGTGTATAATGGAGTTAATATTCATGAATCTCTATATACAGCGGTAAATATAAATCTCCAGATATATAGTTGGATATTTAATCCACTCTGAGAATAACAGACAGATAGATGTATTATTAGAGGGTGAATCTGCTACATATCACAATCAGAGAACAACATTAATAAAATATAAAAAGAGGTAAAACGCTGTTTTGCAGATGATCAGACAGGAGTGTAATATAATATGATGGGTGACGGACTCCCTTGTCATAGACAGGTAGGTGGGTACAAGCTCCCTGCACCTGATGTCACTTATTCTGGCCGTACACAAACTCATTTTTCTTTCACAAAAAACATTCATCCAATTTTCTAACCATTAGTGGGTCAAATCGGCGTTCATTTTCCACCACAGTGACGGGAAAATTGGAAGGAGCAGAACAGAAAACTTTTCTCCATAGAACAAATTCTCACATGGTGGGTGTGGTTTTTACTCAGAAGTTACATTCATTTTATAATTGAATGGTAAAAGAAAGTGGAATTTTCTATCTACACTCGTCCATTCATCGAATGTACAAATCATTTTCATACAAATATTTGTGTGAATATTCTTCTCCGATAATAGATCCGTGTATGACCAGCATAGGACATTTATAGCAGCAGCATGATTTTATTTCATCATCTGTTATGATGGGATAAAAAATATTCCTTTATAGTACAAAAACATCCGATAATCACTACTATAAGGGATCCATTTATACTGTGAGATAGTGAAAGTAATATTTCTTATATCATATATATAATAATAAATATACCCAGAAGTAGGATATATGGGGATTTTACCTGGGAGTCACACATGAAGATATATGGAGGTTAGAGGGGGAACCTACCTGCTCTGTGTAATTGGTTTGCACAGAGCAGGCCTGATCCTCCTCTTCTGGACCACCCCACTTCATGCTCCTCCTGCCTTCAGAGTTCCCCTATAGCAAACTGCAAAGTATAGTATAGAGTTCCCCTATAGGAAGGTACAAAGTATAGTATAGAGTTCCCCTATAGGAAGGTACAAAGTATAGTATAGAGTTCCCCTATAGGAAGGTACAAAGTATAGTATAGAGTTCCCCTATAGGAAGGTAAAGTATAGTATAGAGTTCCCCTATAGGAAGGTACAAAGTATAGTATAGAGTTCCCCTATAGGAAGGTACAAAGTATAGTATAGAGTTCCCCTATAGGAAGGTACAAAGTATAGTATAGAGTTCCCCTATAGGAAGGTACAAAGTATAGTATAGAGTTCTCCTATAGGAAGGTACAAAGTATAGTATAGAGTTCCTCTATAGGAAGGTACAAAGTATAGTATAGAGTTTTCCTATAGGAAGGTACAAAGTATAGTATCGAGTTCCCCTATAGGAATGTACAAAGTATAGTATAGAGTTCCCCTATAGGAAGGTACAAAGTATAGTATAGAGTTCCCCTATAGGAAGGTACAAAGTATAGTATAGAGTTCCCCTATCGGAAGGTACAAAGTATAGTATAGAGTTCCCCTATAGGAAGGTACAAAGTATAGTATAGAGTTCCTCTATAGGAAGGTACAAAGTATAGTATAGAGTTCTCCTATAGGAAGGTACAAAGTATAGTATCGAGTTCCCCTATAGGAATGTACAAAGTATAGTATAGAGTTCCCCTATAGGAAGGTACAAAGTATAGTACAGAGTTCTCCTATAGGGAAGGTACAAAGTATAGTATAGAGTTCCCCTATAGGAAGGTACAAAGTATAGTATAGAGTTCCCCTATAGGAAGGTACAAAGTATAGTATAGAGTTCCCCTATAGGAAGGTACAAAGTATAGTATAGAGTTCCCCTATAGGAAGGTACAAAGTATAGTATAGAGTTCCCCTATAGGAAGGTACAAAGTATAGTATAGAGTTCCCCTATAGGAAGGTACAAAGTATAGTATAGAGTTCCCCTATAGGAAGGTACAAAGTATAGTATAGAGTTCCCCTATAGGAAGGTACAAAGTATAGTATAGAGTTCCCCTATAGGAAGGTACAAAGTATAGTATAGAGTTCCCCTATAGGAAGATACAAAGTATAGTATAGAGTTCTCCTATAGGAAGGTACAAAGTATAGTATAGAGTTCTCCTATAGGAAGGTACAAAGTATAGTATCGAGTTCCCCTATAGGAATGTACAAAGTATAGTATAGAGTTCCCCTATAGGAAGGTACAAAGTATAGTATAGAGTTCCCCTATAGGAAGGTACAAAGTATAGTATAGAGTTCCCCTATAGGAAGGTACAAAGTATAGTATAGAGTTCCCCTATAGGAAGGTACAAAGTATAGTATAGAGTTCCCCTATAGGAAGGTACAAAGTATAGTATAGAGTTCCCCTATAGGAAGTATAGTATAGAGTTCCCCTATAGGAAGGTACAAAGTATAGTATAGAGTTCCCCTATAGGAAGGTACAAAGTATAGTATAGAGTTCCCCTATAGGAAGGTACAAAGTATAGTATAGAGTTCCCCTATAGGAAGGTACAAAGTATAGTATAGAGTTCCCCTATAGGAAGATACAAAGTATAGTATAGAGTTCTCCTATAGGAAGGTACAAAGTATAGTATAGAGTTCTCCTATAGGAAGGTACAAAGTATAGTATCGAGTTCCCCTATAGGAATGTACAAAGTATAGTATAGAGTTCCCCTATAGGAAGGTACAAAGTATAGTATAGAGTTCCCCTATAGGAAGCCACAAAGTATAGTATAGAGTTCCCCTATAGGAAGGTACAAAGTATAGTATAGAGTTCCCCTATAGGAAGGTACAAAGTATAGTATAGAGTTCCCCTATAGGAGGTACAAAGTATAGTATAGAGTTCCCCTATAGGAAGGTACAAAGTATAGTATAGAGTTCCCCTATAGGAATGTACAAAGTATAATATAGAGTTCCCCTATAGGAAGGTACAAAGTATAGTATAGAGTTCCCCTATAGGAAGGTACAAAGTATAGTATAGAGTTCCCCTATAGGAAGGTACAAAGTATAGTATAGAGTTCCCCTATAGGAAAGTACAAAGAATAGTATAGAGTTCTCCTATAGGAAGGTACAAAGTATAGTATAGAGTTCCCCTATAGGAAGGTACAAAGTATAGTATAGAGTTCCCCTATAGGAAGCCATACAGTATAGTATAGAGTTCCCCTATAGGAAAGTACAAAGTATAGTATAGAGTTCTCCTATAGGAAGGTACACAGTATAGTATAGAGTTCCCCTAAAGGAAGGTACAAAGTATAGTATAGAGTTCCCCTATAGGAAGGTACAAAGTATAGTATAGAGTTCCCCTATAGGAAGGTACACAGTATAGTATAGAGTGCCCCTATAGGAAGGTACAAAGTATAGTATAGAGTTCCCCTATAGGAAGGTACAAAGTATAGTATAGAGTGCCCCTATAGGAAGGTACAAAGTATAGTATAGAGTTCCCCTATAGGAATGTACAAAGTATAGTACAGAGTTCCCCTATAGGAAGGTACAAAGTATAGTACAGAGTTCTCCTATAGGACGGTACAAAGTATAGTATAGAATTCTCCTATAGGAAGGTACAAAGTATAGTATAGAGTTCCCCTATAGGAAGGTACAAAGTATAGTATAGAGTTCCCCTATAGGAAGGTACAAAGTATAGTATAGAGTTCCCCTATAGGAAGCCATAAAGTATAGTATAGAGTTCCTCTATAGCAGCCTTTCTCAACCAGTGTGCCGCGGCACACTGGTGTGTCGTCAGAGGTTATCAGGTGTGCCGCGTGATCAGGGGAGAGAAGGGCTGTCAGATGAGCCCGATCTCCCGATCTCCTGCCGAACTGTACATCAGCACTGTGAGAAGCTCCGTCAGCCTCAAAAGTGAAAGTAAAGTGCAGGGGAGTGTGCTGTGCTCTCTGCTCCCCCCTACAGTGCAGTCCTGGCTGAATGAGGAAACTGGAAAGATACTGGGGCAGATTCAGAAAGAGATACGACGGTGTATCTCCTGATACGCCATCGTATCTCTGAGTTCCGTCGGTCGGATCTATGCGCCTGATTCATAGAATCAGGTTCCGCACAGATCTCCCTAAGATCCGACAGGTGTAAGTGACTTACACCGTCGGATCTTAGGCTGCAATCTCACGCTGGCCGATATGTGGCGCTTCCGTTTGTATACGCAAGGAATATGCAAATGAGGAGTTACGCCGATTCAGAAACGAACGACCGCCCGGCGCATTTTTTCTACGTCGTTTGTGTTCGGCTTTTTCCGGCGTATAGTTACCCCTGCTATATGCGGCGTATCCTATGTTAAGTATGGCCGTCGTTCCCGGGTCGAATTTTGAATTTATTACGTCGTTTGCGTAAGTCGTTCGCGAATACGGATGGACGTAATTTACGTTCACGTCGAAACCAATGACGTCCTATCAACGTCATTTGGAGCAATGCACGCTGGGAAATTTAGCGGACGGCGCATGCGCAGTTTGTTCAGCGCGGGGACGTGCCTGATTTAAATTCTACACGCCCCCTAGCCGCGGAATTTGAATTCCGCCGGGGGATTTACGATACGCCGCCGCAACTTTACAGGCAAGTGCTTTCGGAATAAAGCACTTGCCTCAAAAACTTGCGGCGGCGTAACGTAAATCAGAGAGGTTACGCGGATCTAAAGATCCGCTGACCTATCTGAATCTGCCCCACTGTGTTACTGTAGAAGCAAGATTTGTTTTAAAAGGGCTTTATACATGTGTCTGTGTGTGTGCATGTGAGTGTCTGCTGTCTGTCTACATATGTGTGTGTACACGTGTCTGTCTGTATGTGTGTGTTTGTATATGCATGTGTATGTGTGTGTATGCATGTGTCTGTATGCGTGTGTGTTTATGCATGTGTCTGTGCGCATGTGTCTGTATGTATGCATGTGCATGTATCTGTGTGTGTGTGTGTATGTATATATATTAGAGCTGGACGATTTTTGCCCCCCAAACATCTGCGATTTAAAAAAAAAAAAATAGATTCATGATTCTAATTTCTAAGTTTTTTTTTCTGATGGCCACCGCGCCGGTCCTAAGGATCCTGGGAAAAGGCCACAGACTAGGCCAAAGCCACGGCCTTGCCTAAAAAAATACTGCCCGCAGCTCGCCGCGATCCTTGGAAAAGTCTTCGGCCTAGTCTGCGGTGTCCGGCCTTGCGGGCTTTTCCCAGGATCGCGGCGAGCCGTGGGACAAATTTTTTAGGAGAGGCTGCAGCTTCTGCCTAGTCCGCGAAGCGCCGGTCCTATGGAGAAAAAAAAATAGATTTGGTCAAAATCTGAATCGATTTGACCTTGCAAGATCCAAATCGATTTTTTCCCCAGCCCTAATATATATGTATGTTACTTTTAATCCTGCCCCCCCTCCCCCATTCCTGTACCATCAGAAGTGCTTTTGTAGGCCTTATTTGTGATAGCAGCAAGGACTGATGCTCCGCTGAAAACCAATCTATGCACAGATCGCTTTTCAGAGGCATTTGACAAGTGGTAAAGAGGCATTATGAGTGAGTGAGTGAAAAACGTATATAGCACAACACATGCGAACTTAATGGCCTCGGGGCACTTGGTATCCATTTCCTCCTACACTTTGCCTTCAGAATAGATGGGTTTTGAGTTTTTTCCTGAAGGCCTGGTGATTCACTTCCGTTCGGATGGTGGTTGGTAAAGCGTTCCAAAGTCTAGGTCCTTGGACTGCAAATCTTCATTCTCCTTTGGACTTGTATCTGGCCTTGGGTATCTGGAGTAGATTTTGGTTGGTAGAACGGAAAACGCGATTGGGGTTGTGATAAAGGGATTTTTAAATACAGCTTACCTGTAAAATCCTTTTCTTGGAGTACATTACGGGACACAGAGCGGCATATTCATTACTATGTGGGTTATATGGAGTACCTTCAGGTGATGGACACTGGCAATCTCAAACAGGAAGTGCCCCTCCCTATATAACCCCCTCCCATAGGAGGAGTACCTCAGTTTTGTAGCAAGCAGTATGCCTCCCAAAATGGTCCCCATAAGAGGGGTGGGAGCTCTGTGTCCCGTGATGTACTCCAAGAAAAGGATTTTACAGGTAAGCTGTATTTAAAAATCCCTTTTTCTTTATCGTACATCACGGGACACAGAGCGGCATATTCATTACTATGTGGGATGTCCCAAAGCAATGCTTTAATGAGGGGAGGGAGACATCTTCCCAAGACAACAGGATTTAATTCAGAGATATACTCAAATAATAATAAATCCAACATAGTCGAGAAAAATTAAACTTAAATTTAAATTTTAACTCAAGGGTGCCCCCGATTCTGAGGGTCTTAAACCACAGCCTGCAGCACCGTCTGCTCTAAGGCTGCATCAGCATTCCTTCTAACGTCCACCTGGTAAAATCTTTTAAACGTGTGGACTAAAGACCAGGTTGCCGCCTTGCAAACTTGAGCCATAGAGATCTGATGGTGTGCTGCCCAGGAGGCGCCCATGGCCCTAGTAGAATGAGTCTTTACCGACAAAGGAGGAGTCAACCTCTTCAAGCCGTAGGCCTGAGTGTTTAACTGTTTAATCCACCTCGAGATGGTGCATATTGCAGCTGCCTGCCCTCTCTTGGGCCCATCTGGCAAATTGAACAACACCTCTTGTTTTTCAAATCTTCTCTGTAGCTTTAAGATAGGCCTTCATGGCCCTGACAATATCCAAGGTATGCAGCAACCCTTCCTTTCTGGAAGTAGGTTTTAGGGAAGAAGGATGGTAATACCAAATCCTGGTTTAGATGAAACTTGGATATAACCTTTGGTAGGAAGGAAGGATGAGGGCGGAAAACCGACCCTGTCCTTATACAAACATAAGATATGGTTCCTTACAGGATAAGGCTGCCAGCTCCGATATTTTTCTGGCGGAAACTATGGCGACCAAAAATACTGACTTCCTTGTCAGTGAAACCAAAAGAATTTAAGCCAACCGCTCAAAATGTTGTTTCTGTCCACTTGACAGAACACGATTTAAATCCCACGGACAAAGCGGGGATTTAACTGGAAGTTTAATACGCAAGACCCCTTGAATGAAGGTCTTAACTAGCGAGTGATTGGCTCAACAGGTTGTTTCTGTAAACTTGACAGAACCTGATTTAAATCCCACGGACAAAGCGGGGATTTAACTGGAGGTTTAATACACAAGACCCCCTGCACGAAGGTCTTAACCAGCGAGTGGGTGGCCAGCGGCCGCTGAAACCACACTGACAAAGCTGACATCTGTCCTTTGATTGTGTTTAATGCCAGGCCTTTATCCACTCCTAGCTGGAGAAAAAACTTAAACACTCGATCAATGGTATCCTTGCGGGAAAGCCATTACTTGGACTCACACCAGCCTACGTAGGTCTTCCAGATCCTGTAATAAATCACCCTGGAGACCGGCTTTCTAGCCCTGATCAGGGTAGAGGTTACCTGCCTAGACAGCCCTCTACCCCTGAGACTCAGGGATTCAGCCGCCAGGCCGTCAAATTTAGACGTCGTAATGCAGGGTGGAGGATCGGTCCTTGTGAGAGTAGGTCTGGCCGTAGAGGAAGCGTCCAAGGGTCTCCCACTGCCATCTTTAGGATTAGTGAGTACCATGCCCTTCTGGGCCATGCTGGAGCTACCAGGATGACTGGTTTGTGCTCCACCCTGATCCTGCGCAACAGGCGGGGTAGTAACTGTAGCGGGGGAAAGGCATACAGAAGTTTGAACTGATGCCAAGGGCACACCAACGCATCGGTTCCGCAGGCCATCGGATCCCTTGTCCGGGATATGAACCCGTCTAGTTTCTTATTGAACCTTGATGCCATGATATCCACGTCTGGCACACCCCACTTCTGACAGATTGTCCGAAAGATCTGGGGATGTAGAGACCATTCCCCTGGCGACAGAGTTTGGCGACTTAGGAAGTCCGCCTGCAGGTTGTCCACTCCGGGAATGAATATTGCCGATATGCAGGGTACATAAGCTTCTGCCCATAAAAAAATTAAGCTCACTTCTCTTTGAGCGGCGCGACTCCTGGTTCCCCCTTGGTGGTTTATATATGCCACAGCTGTGGCATTATCTGATTGTATCCTCACCGGGAACCCCTGCAATTTGGTTGTCCAAGCCTCGAGGGCTAGCCGAGCAGCTCTGAGCTCCAGGATATTGATGGACAGCTGCTTGTCCGCCTCTGCCCAAGTACCTTGGCGAGTGCTACCATCCAAGACCGCTCCCCAGCCTTTCAGGCTGGCATCTGTGGTCACTATCTTCCAGGCTATGGGGGAGAAAGATTTTCCCTTTAGCAGATTCTGAGGGTTTAACCACCAGCCCAGACTTTGCCGGACTCTTGATGATAGAGTCAAAGGAAACTCCAAGGCCTGGGCCTTCTTGTTCCAAGCTGTTAGAATGGCTGCCTGTAGGACGCGAGTATGGCTCTGTGCGTAAGGTACCGCCTCGAACGTGGCCACTAGCTTGCCTAGTAAACGCATACATAGGCGAACGGTTGGCTCTCTTTTGCTTAGAACCAATCGAATCAATTCTTTGATAGCTTTGACCTTTACCAGGGGCAAAAATACCTTCTGCTGAGCCATGTCTAACCTCATGCCGAGATATTCCAACTGTTTTGAGGGTTGAAATGCTGATTTTTCTCGGTTTAGGATCCAACCGAACCTCTCCAGGTACTGAACCGTGAGGGCCACTGCTCGCTCCAAGCAAGGAGCCGAGTGATCTATGATTAAGAGGTCGTCCAAGTATGCTAGGACCGTGACCCCTTGGATTCTTAGATTGGCTAGAATTGGAGCCAGGACCTTCGTGAATACCCGGGGGCCGTAGCCAGCCCGAAAGGGAGCGCCACAAATTGGAAGTGACGCTGGGCCACTGTGAAGCGTAAAAATCTTTGATGTGGCTGAAAGATCGGTATATGAAGGTAAGCGTCTTTTATGTCTATAGACGCCAGAAAGTCGTCCTTCTGGAGCGCGGCGGCTGTTGACCGGACGGATTCCATCCGAAATGACTGGACCTTTAGGTAAACATTTAGACTCTTTAGGTCCAAAATGGGTCTGACATCGCCGTTGGGTTTTGGTATGACAAACAGATTGGAGTAGAAACCTAGCCCCTTCTCTTGGGCTGGCACCTCTACTATCACGCCCTGGCGAAGCAGACGATCCAATGCCGCTAGCAGCAAGGCCTTTTTTGCTGGATCGTTCGGAACCCTTGATTCCTGGAAATGAGGCGGAGGAAACCTTAGAAACTCTAATCTGTATCCTGTGGCCACAGATGACTGGACCCATTTGTCGGGGATGTTGGCTTCCCAAACCTCTGCGAAGAGACGAAGCCTTCCCCCCACTCGAGTGAGTGGGGGCGCCCCTTCATAAAGCAGACTTAGGGGCTGGCTTTGTTGGTTTGCGAAACCATGGCTTCTTGCCCCCAGGGGCCTGTCCCTGCGACTTATTGTTAAAGTTGGATCGCGCAGGAGGCCATCGATACTGCCTGGAATTTGAGGTACTCGGCATAGGGGAAAGCTGTTTTTTAAAGGCGGGCCCCCGGAACCTCTTTTTTACTGGTAGAAGGGTACTTTTGCCACTTGAAATAGTCTGAATGTATTTATCCAGATCTTCTCCGAAGAGTCGCCCTCCATGGAAGGGGAACCCCGCCAGCAGTTTCTTGCATGGTGGCTCGGCCGCCCAGTTCTTTAACCATAAGAGCCTCCTCATATGCACCAAACATAGAGATAGACGAGACGCCTGTTGGATGGAGTCCTTTATAGCATCTACCGCAAAGCACAAAGCTCTGGGAATATCGGATAACTCCTCTGCCTGTTGGGCAGGAATGTCCTTAAGCATCTGTTTTGTCTGGTCCTTTAAAGCCTGACAGACCCCGATAGCAGCCACCGCTGGCTGTACCACTGCTCCTGCCGTAGCAAAGGAGGCTTTCAAAAGTGATTCTAAACGTTTATCCACCGGGTCTTTAAACATTTGTATGTTTTCCACCGGGCAAGTTAATGATTTATTCACACAGGAGATGGCTGCGTCCACAGCTGGGAGCGCCCATTTTTTGGCAAATTTCCCTTCCATAGGGTAGATAATAGAAGATCTTTTAGGCGGCAGAAAAACTCTGTCCGGCCGTACCCAATCCTGGAAGATTAACTCCTCTAACAGAGGATGGACCGGAAAAACTGCGTTGCTCAAGGGCGCTTTTAAGGATCCCAAAGAGTAAACCCCCGGAAGCTGAGGCCCTGGTAAGGGCATCTTAAAGGCTGAACGGACCATGTCTGTCAAATACTGGACCCATAAACCCTCCGCTTGGGAGGCTGAAAATGGTTCCTCTACAGTAGATTCCTCAATGTCTGAACCCTCTAGGTTCTGGTCCAATTGATCCTCCTGATCTTCTAACTCCTCCGGGGAAAGAACCTCATTATCCGAGGATACCCCCTTAGGCGAAGGGGATCTAGTCCGCTTCTTGCCTGGCATGGATCTGGTGATCATAGCTGCCAATCTTTCCTCTAGCCCTCCTAGGGAGACGGCTAGCATCTCCTCTGTGATAAACACAGGGTTGGGTGGATCTGGGCCAGCCTCAGCACCATACCCCCCTACTGGCTCATCCAAGGCACCCACCACTGGGTTGACAGGTGGGGAGAGTACCGGCATAGCCTGACTCGTATCCTCAGAATCCGAGGGGGAACCCTTTGGTTTTTTGACCCCTTTTGCCCCTTTTGATCCCGAGCCTTTGGGAGCCATGGTACAATACCGAGGTACCCCTGTATACAGCAACTGACTGTTGTAACCAGGAGATAATATATATGTGGTTTAGGGAACAACAGTATTACTGATGACCAAAAACCTGGTGGGGAATCCAGTCAGTGCTTTTTCCTTTCCCTTTTTTTTTTATTTTTTTTAATTATTATATATATATATATCCTCTTTTTTTTTTTTTTTTTTAAGCACACTGTCCCCCACAGAAAAAATTGCTAGTATCCACCTGCTGCCATAAGGATTTTTTAGGCTGGACAATTTTAAGCTAGTTCTGAATTCCAGAACTGCAATACTCGCTTGCGCCACCGGGTGTCACTGTCCTCAGCCGCAGCGCTGCCGCTCTGTGTCCTCCTCGTTCCAAGCTCAGACTGAATGAGCTGTACATCACAGAGGAAGGGACGCCCCTTCCTCCTATGAACCTGACGTCCCCGCCCCTCCCCTCCGAAATGGCGCGAATTTTGCTATATCTCGTGCGCGCGCCCGCTATCGGGGGGGGGGCATGCTGGAAGACACCAGGAGTCCTGCTATGCAGGATACATGCAGAGGAGCCTTATCATGCCTTTTACCGGACCAGAGCGACCTACTTCAGCTGCCTGCGGTCTGACACCCAGCCAGGTAAGAACTCTTGGTAGTTAAGACCTAAGTTCTGGAAAAGGTATAGGCCCACAGCCCCTCCTTTACCCACCTAGCGCGCAGCCAGATGGTTACTTGCAAACAGACCAGGGAATCCAATATTTGGGGGGTAAAATATCCAGACCATCCTGTCTTTTTTAGACATAGTGGCCCCAACTGCCAATGCCAGAGCATACACAGGCTAACCTCCCCATAGATCCCTGGAGGGCCCGCTGTCGAACCAAGTCCCGCAGGCCCCCCCTCTTACCTGCTCCATGCCGCAGGACCTTGCACAGCAAGCGGTCCAATCTTCACCCATCTCCGTGGGTAGCGTACTAGACCTTCAGGCCCTGGGGTCCTGGAAGGAACCCACTGTCCTGGACCTATACAGCACCCTGGCAAACAGGTTACTCTAGGCACTTTAACAAAAAAGGCTCTAAATCCTGGGCCCAGCTCTCTAAAGAGAGAAGCGTTATAGGCAAAACCCCCGGCTTGGGGGCCCGGGTACTGTCCACTTTGGCACTGAGGCACTTTGGACAGATCCGGTTAGCCTGCCTTGATCCCAAGGATGTGGAGGCAAAGCTATTCCATGACCAACACCTAAGACACTGGCGAAAAAACTGAGGTACTCCTCCTATGGGAGGGGGTTATATAGGGAGGGGACTTCCTGTTTGAGATTGCCAGTGTCCATCACCTGAAGGTACTCCATATAACCCACATAGTAATGAATATGCCGCTCTGTGTCCCGTGATGTACGATAAAGAAATTTTAATTTTTCACATAGATATTAGGGGGCACGTCCTTGTACACATTTGTGTGTTAGGCATAGGGCCTTAAATGTTACTCTGTCTTTTACTGGTAACCAATGGAGGGATCTAAAGAAGGGAGTGATTGATTCCCAGTTTTTTTTTCCTGTTACAAGTCATGCCGCCGTATTCTGGATGACTTGTAGACGAGCAATTTGGTACTTTGGTAATCCGAGGTAAAGGGCGTTTGCATAGTCGAGTCTGGAATTGATTATCGTTCCCACAACGACTGCTATGTCTTCTTTTAGGATAAAGGGAATGAGTCTACGTGGTAGGCGCAGCAAATGGTGGAATCCGCTGACTACTGAGCTTATTTATGTTGCCTTGTCACCACCTGTTTTAAGCCCATAAATGCAGCATCACTACACCGCAACCGTGCATTCCACACAGTTGCAGAGCAGTCCCATTCACCCTGGGTATACCTCCAGCTGCAGCCACAGCATGTGTACACCCCCAGCTGCTGCCATTGCAGCTCAAGGGGAAGAAGTTGGGGGTGGAAAAAACAGCTCAACCATGTGGTTTTACCGCCCCTCCAACCTGACATGTGAACAAGTGCTTGGGTCACATCTGTGTGGCTGCGTGTAGGGCAGTCCATTAATATCAGTGAGCTTCTCTACCCACAAAAATAATAGGGAAAGAAGTCCCTGACCTTTTTTTTTTTTTAAATTGCACTCATTTTTTGAAATGTTTTCCAATGTGTGGGGTAGCATTAAGAATTAATGGCACCCCTAGCAGAGGCCTAGATATACTAAGACGCTAATCTCACTGCTGCTCTTTTATGCTAAAAAGGAAATCCTGCTGAAATGGATCTCTCCCCTGCCCCCCACAGTTGGCTCATGGGAAAACGCGGTTAATGCAGTGCTTCCATTGTACAAGTTGACTTATGTTAGTAGAGAATGTCCTCTAAAATACGAGAGGGTTTGGCGGCTATGGAGGGACCCCACGTATGAAGCTAACCCTTGAGTACTGGTGGTTGCAGGAGTGTTATCCTTGGGACATTATGCGGGCCCCTCCCCCTCTCCTCTCCCTATTGTCCCCCCCTCTCCTCTCCCTTCTCCCTATTGTCCCCCCCTCTCCTCTCCCTTCCCCCCCTTTCTCTACTATGTTACCCACATTTAACGAATGTTTGTCTATATACAAGTGTTGCCTGCTGCTTAGTGGTTATCTGAGTCGCACAATCTCCTCCTTTACATGATGTACCTTGTACTTATGACCTTTTTTTTTTCTGTTTTGTTCACCCAGAGTGATTTGTCATGTACCATATTTGTGTTTTTACAATAAAGACCAACCTTGTTGTTAAAAAAATATATAATAATAATGGCACCCCTAAATATCAGAGCATTTGTTTGTGTGTCAGGAATGAGTGCGACATCCAGTAACGTGAACCAAGCCTTGGACTGAGGGGCTTCAAGACTGAAAATACTTTTTAAAGGCGCCCCGCCTGGAAACAGGTTGAGAAACACTGACATAGAGTATATTGTAAGGGCCAGGACTCATAATATTGGTATTCAGTAATCAGTGGCGGATGAAATGTTTACATGAGACAAGTTGCAGAGATCCCACACCGCTGCCTCCCATCTCCTGAGACTGCACTCAGTGACTTGGGTCTGAGACTATACAGACCTATCCCTCCACCCGGCACAGACAGCAAATAACAGAGCAAGTAATCCTGGGAGAATTGTCTGTCAGAGATCATGCCAGACCCGGGTATGGGGTAGAAGACCCAAAGCACATACCCCAGGTGCCGAGATCTAGTAACACCTATGGGGGGAAAATGAACATTTTGCTGCCAGCTGAACCCCAGAATCTCCATAAATCCAGTCTAGAGACATAAATTGTGTCTGCAGCACAGAGAAGGAAGATTATCCGAGAGAAATACAGGAATACAGGACGGGAACACAGCTCAGGAAAGTGACCAGGGGATTACAGGCTGATATCACCCAGTCCCCGCCCTACTCTGGACCAATCAGTGAGCAGTATGGGTGGAGGAATGGATTTAGTGTTAATGACCCACCTGTGCTGATCTCTGTAGGAGTGTCCTCCTCTATAAATGTCCCCGTTATTCCATCCTCCTCCATAGACTGCTGATCATCCCTCACATACGTCTCTTCTTCTTCTGATTTCACCTCAAATTCTATATCGATTGGATCTCCACTCTAAACCAAGAGAATGAGAGAGAATATCATCTGTAAGATAAAAGCTTTACTATTGTAACATCACATAAATAAATTCCCTTGTCTACTCAAGTTCATGTTCTAGATCAGGCATCCTCAAACTACGGCCCTCCAGCTGTTGCAGAACTACACATTCCATGAGGCATTGTAAACTTCTGACATTCACAGACATGACTAGGCATGATGGGAACTGTAGTTCCTGAACGGCTGGAGGGCCGTAGTTTGAAGATGCCTATTCTGGATGCTCTGTCCCACCAACCTTTAAATAAGGAGGGATGGTGTGACCTTCTTGTGTGGAATCCCGGGAATACAGAGGACGGGGACATCTCTCTGGGGGGTTTCTGTAGCTGGATGACTCCACCATGGTGTCCTGGTACAGATCTTTGTGTTCTTCCTCCATCACCCCATCCTCATCATCCTCCTCTTTTATCTCTTCTTTAACCTCAACTTTAGGATCTCTCAGGTCTCCACTCTGAATATAGAATAAAAATGACATCAATGGTAACAATGCAGATAAAGTACAGATCCTAATGATACGATCAGTGATTGTTCCTCATCTACCTGATGATGGTGGGGGATGGTGTGACCTTCCTGTGTGGAATCCCGGGAATACAGAGGACGGGGACATCTCTCTGGTGGGTTCCTGGTATTAGGTGGCTCCATCATATCCTTGTGACCTTCTGAAAACTCATCCATCACTCCATACTCCTTATCCTCCTCTTTATACCCTTCTTTAACATCAATATTATCATCCCCGAGGTTTCCACTCTAAATATATAATAAAACATTCATTGTAACAAACATGCTGTGTATAAATCAGAACTACCAATAATTGTTCCTCATCTACCTGATGATGGTGGGGGATGGTGTGACCTTCCTTTGTGGAATCCCGGGAATACAGAGGACGGGGACATCTCTCTGGTGGGTTCCCATTACTGGATCCATCTGTAGGAAACACACACACTGACTGAATACATTGTTTCTATGTGTTTATCAGATGATGGGGGATCTAGGTGGAGCCTCCGTACTGCTCTCTCCTTTACAATAAAGTCTCCTCTTACCCGGTGATGTGAGGGGCGGCTGATTGTCCATCATGACGTCCTTGTAGAGATCCTTGTGTCCTTCTAAATACTCCCACTCCTCCATGGAGAAATAGACAGTGACGTCCTGACACCTTATAGGAACCTGACACACACAATGATACAGTCACCATCCAGACACACCCCTTGTCTGTTACTGGATAATGTCCCAGAATTCCCGGCACCGCTCACCTCTCCTCCATCATCTCTCTGGTGACTTCTAGAATCTTCTTTGTATTTCTCTATTCTATCAGGGAGGGAGGTGGAGGCAATGTGATGGTCATATGATCTCCAGTAAATGTGTATATAGACTGTGCTGCCAAAAATATAAATAAAGATTATTAAACAGTTTGCCACATGTAAGAAATAAAGAAATGAATGACACCAGAAAATACAACTAATGTCCAATGTATCAAAAAGTCACCTTCAAATATTAGTTGCTTGAAAAACAAGAGGAAGGTGATCAGGTGCTGTGCCATTAGTAACAGATAAACACGTGACCACTTCCAGGTGACCCCACATGGATGACACTCACCACAATGGATGGATCTTCTATTACTAGATAGGTCTCACTGTGCATTTTGGTTGGACCCGCTGTGTATCTTGTCACCAACTTGTCCATTCACATGTACCTGGATGTGATTTCTTCCAATGCCATACTCTGACACTCCCCCCACTAATAAAAGTGGTAAAATCCATTTAGTATAGACCAGTGGTGTCCAAACTGTGGCCGGGAGCCAATACGGCTGTTTGCTTGCCTTTATCTGACCCTTGCGGTACTATTCCATCCACTGACACTAACTATGGGGTACTATTTATCCTACTGACACAAACAATGGGGAATTAATTATCCCACTGACATTAACGATAGGGCACCATTCCTTCTTACTGACACCAACGATGGGACATTTTCTCCTCCCACTGGCCCCTCTAAAGTCTAAACTGGCCCTTTGTTTAGGAAGTTTGGAGACCCCTGATATAGACTGATGAGGTGAGAAGGTGATTGGTGGGAAAGGTGACACATCTCCAAAATGGAGTGTTGTCCGGCCCTGTAAGTGGGGAAATGTTCTGCCCCTGAAGGGGTTAATCTAGGTCTCCACACTATATATGTGTGTATTATCATCTGCTGGAGATAAAAGACATCACAGTGACTATGGAGGAAGAGGACGGACATGACGGGGTTACTGGGTGTAAATAGAAAATAAGATCTTATTACCTCCTCTGCTGCCTCTTCCAGCAATGTCTCCTCTCTACTTCTTCCCGACTCACCTCTCACCCGGAACTTCCTGTCTGTACCTGACATCACTTCCTGTCTGTCTTCCTGATAAAATTGAGATCACCATTTTGTGGAGCTCAGAGGAACTGCAGTCCTGAGAAAAGTGTGTCCCTGTGAATTGATCTATTTCTGTCTTTCAGTAACAACATATAACAATCAATTATATACACAATAATTAATTCATATCTTTTACACATTACATATATATATAATTTGGTTTTCACACACTCCATATTATATTCACTTATATCACAATACTAGCTGAATACCCGGCGTTGCCCGGTCTTCCTATCTTAACCTTTTGGGGAGGAAAATCATAGTAATATAAATATACCCATCTTTTATATAAGGGTGTAGGTAAGGGTTAATTTAACTGTTATATATTTTTATTTGGCATATAAGTAATATGTGTACCAGGTATTATTGAAATATCTCCAGGCGTACAGAAGTTATGTGGGAACATACATTTCTTATTGATTTGCATGGGACTTTAAACAAAAACCCCGACCCTCACAAATGGGGGTAGTTAAGGGATAAATTAACTATCCTATAGTTTAAGTGGACATATAAGTAACATGTGACCAAGTGTTATCGAAATATCTACAGCCGTTTGGAAGTTCTGAAGTAACATGTATTTCCCATAGAGTTGAATGGGACTTTAAAGAAAAACCCCGACCATGGCAAATGGGGGTGGGTAAGGGTTAAACCACCTATCCTATGTTTGTTGCTGACATATAAGTAACATGTGTGCCAAGTTTTATGTTAATATCTTTAGCCGTTTGGACGTGATGCTGGAACATACATACATACATACACACACACACACACACGTTGAGTTTTATATATATAGATTATATATTATGTATCATAATATTACATATTTTTGCTTACACGATCTCGTCCTTGTTTTAATGCTAAATGACATTACATGTTATATAGCAAGGATCTTTATACTTTTATGTTTCATACATACTTTCTTTTACCCTAATTATTCACTTACCTTACACTCATGGGATACACACATTTATATCCTTTCTATATTTCTTTCACGTTTTTATTTTTCACAATTATGTCATCATTACTTTACAGATCGATATTATTTAGAGTATATCTATATACTTGATATCACATATGTGTACACAAAGGGCCAGATTCACAGTGGAGATACGACGGCGTTTCTCCTGATACACCGTTGTATCTCTGTTTCTATCTATGCGACTGGTTCATAGAATCAGTTACGCATAGATAGCCAAAAGATCCGACAGGTGTAATTGTTTCACACTGTGCGATCTTAAGATGCAATACCGTGGCCGCCGCTGGGGGGAGTTTGCGTCGTAAACCAGCGTCGGGGATGCAAACTAGGAGTTACGGCGATTCCCGACGGTTTTTCGCGTTTGCTACGTCGCCGCTAGTCTAGTTTCCCGTCGCAAAGTTAGTCGTTTTTTTTGGTGCCTTAACTTTACACAGCAATCGTATTGCTGTATAAAGTATGGCCGTCGTTTAAAAAATAACGTCATTTGCGTAAGCCGTCCGGGAATACGAAATTACGCTACGCGCGTCGCCGTTCAAAAAAATTACGTCACGGCGCACAATGCACGACGGGAGTTCGGAAACGGAGCATGCGCGGTAGGTCCGTCACGGGAGCGCGCCTAATTTAAATGGCACACGCCCATTTAAATTGGCCCGCCGGCGTAGGTTTTCATCGCAAGTGCTTGGTGAATCAGGCACTTGCGATGAAAAATTGCGGCGGTGTAACGTATCTAGGATACGTTACGCCACCGCTCTTCTATGTGAATCTGGCCCATAGTGCATTGTGTTTCATTTATTCAAATGTCAAAAACTCTTCTTATATTGGTCATGTTATACACATGTTCATCATCATTTCATTATGCATTGATGTTTGTCTTGTCATTTGCCCTCTCCAACATGTGTTTGAGATTCCAGCAATTTGTGGGAACCAATCAGGTGTTGGGCGGGTCAAATAGGGATTTTAGATCACTGTGTATATATGTTTGAATTCTTTTGTTTCATTTATAGCTATGACTAAGCATTGAAGTTCAATGTGAAACGCGTCAGCTGTTTTTTCCCACTGTATGCTGTTTTTTGTAGTGCATTTTCTTTTTACCCAATAAAGGGCACGTCTTTTTTAGACATTGGAGTGCGGCTGTCCGTATATTTTCCTTCCTTTGCATCTTTCAGTAACAACAATTTCACGATAATGTAAAAATGTCCTTCTTTCACTGATCACTGATATGAGGGGATCCTTCTCCCATCGGTCACCAATAAGGGACCAATAAACAGATCACTTGTTTGGTTGTGTTTGGGTTTGGAGTGAATTTGCCCTGTTTGGGGTGAGATAACGGCTGCACTGATTGGGTATTCAGCCAAGATGAACCTTCAGTTGCAGTATGACTACCAATGCTAAATGTGGCAGCTTCCCACCTCAGTGAGAGCAGATTTTAGTATTTCCTTCTAATAAAAGGCGTTACAGGATGTGGGATTCCCCTTTCTCTCCTCCCTGAGTGTGTATGAAGAGGCGGAGCTCCTGAGTGTGTATGAAGAGGCGGAGCTCTGAGTGTGTATGAAGAGGCGGAGCCCTGAGTGTGTATGAAGAGGCGGAGCCCTGAGTGTGTATGAAGAGGCGGAGCCCTGAGTGTGTATGAAGAGGCGGAGCCCTGAGTGTGTATGAAGAGGCGGAGCCCTGAGTGTGTATGAAGAGGCGGATCTCTGAGTATGTATGAAGAGGCGGAGCTCCTGAGTGTGTATGAAGAGGCGGAGCTCCTGAGTGTGTATGAAGAGGCGGAGCTCCAGAGTGTGTATGAAGAGGCGGAGCTCTGAGTGTGTATGAAGAGGCGGAGCTCTGAGTGTGTATGAAGAGGAGGAGCTCCTGAGTGTGTATGAAGAGGCGGAGCTCCTGGGTGGTTATGAAGAGGCGGAGCCCTGAGTGTGTATGAAGAGGCGGAGCTCCTGAGTGTGTATAAAGAGACGGATCTCCTGAGTGTGTATGAAGAGGCGGAGCTCCTGAGTGTGTATGAAGAGGCTGAGCTCCTGAGTGTATGAAGAGGGGGAGCTCCTGAGTGTGTATAAGGAGGCGGAGCCCTGAGTGTGTATAAAGAGGCGGAGCTCCTGAGTGTGTATGAAGAGGCGGAGCTCCTGATTGTGTATGAAGAGGCAGAGCTCCTGCTGGAACAGCGGTCGGAGGAGAAAGCCGAGTCTAGGAGGGAGACTGACAGAAAGCGCAGCAGAATAGCATGAAATATAAATATGGTGTAGATCAACCAATGAGGTTTATTTATAAAAATATCTTACAAATCAGTGTAAGATATAGCCAATAAAAGTGATCACAAAATGGTAAAATATGAATAAAAGCAATGTGGGAAGCATAAAATTGCCAGCATCTTTATGCTTCCCACATTGCTTTTATTCATATTTTACCATTTGTGATCACTTTCCATCCACCCGGCTGTGCCAGTGAGCTCTCTTCTTTCTATTCACAGTCACTGAGAGACTCTTAGTATCACCATATAGCATCACTTGTTACAACTTTCGTTTGTGTTATCATGCACTTGTGCTTATATATATATATATATATATATATATATATATATATATATATGTCACATTCATTTATTATGAGTTGGTGGTCCATTATCACTGTGGTCATTCTCACATTCTTTTTACCCCCCCCCATGTTTTTCCATTTTCACCTCCCCTTTTTACCTGTAGGCTGTAGCGTGGCCGAGCTTCTCTTCCTCTTGTCAGTCAGGTGTCCTGACGTATTTTTGGAGACTTGGCGTCACGTATGCGCAGTACAAGGGGGGTCCTTACCCGCCGGGCGGAACTTATTTGGCAGAACACCGGCCGAGTACCCCGCGGTACAGGAGATTCAGTTTCCTGTTCCCGGCCGGACTGAAAGGAAGTGAGCACTCAGTGTGCACTTCCTGTCAGTCCGGCCGGGAACAGGACACTGAATCTCCTGTAACGCGCGGTACTCGGCCGGACTGACAGGAGGAAAGAAGAGGAACTCGGCCACGCTACAGCCTGGGAAGGGGAAGTTGGGGGCCCCAGGCCAGCTCGGGGCCCCAAGCAATTGTTTGTTTTGCCTGTCCTGTAGCGACGGGCCTGAGCAAGGAGGATCCATTTTCTCTGCCATCGGAGGTGAGGAGAGTGTGAAGGATGTTGGTGACTCTGGTAGATGAAAAGCTGGGAGTCATATTGCTCTGGTGAGTGGGGAAGCACTACTAAGGGGGCGCCCTCACCATCACGTGTGTAAGAGGAGGAAGAAGGCGTGGCTACACTACAGCTGGCACAGTTTGGAGCGCGGAGAGCTTTCACACCTTATCAACTTTTCATTGATTGGTGGATATATATTTTTTTAAGTTAATTGAAGTAGATGCAAAGTGTAAGCAGTGGACTTGCAGAGAACACTATATTGAGATTTTTTTTTTAATAAAGAAGCAAATATTATAAGATGAATGAAGTAGGTGTAAAGAGGAAGCATTGGATCTGCAGGGAACATCATCCTGAGTACAAAGCACTTTATGTTGTATATGAATTTGCACATGGATCAGATTACTTCATTTATTGATAAACACCATAAGATGAATGAAGTAGGTGTAAAGTGGAAGCAGTAGATCTGCAGAGAATATTATTGGAGCCCCTAGCACTTTATATATGAATGTCTCCACATATTTTAGTGTATGTGTGATAATTGATGGGCGGCACACACAATAGGACAGCGCTGTGACACATAATGCTCTTCTAGGTGATAAAGGGAAGACTTACCTTTGTTACAGCAGCAGTCCGGTAGAAGTTATTTCTGGAGGTATTTGAGTTGTTACACATAGCGCAGGATTTTTTCTATTTATATTGGGGACATAATTGCCCAAATCTGGGGATCAGGAGCCATTTCCACCCTTTACTTTTGGCTGGGGTTCTTTGTATCCATATAACAGATGTTCTACATGACTAAATCTCACATCAATTTTACTGCAAAATCAAAGGGGCCAAAATGTCCCCCCCCCCTCCCCCGAGCAGTAATATATTTCTATCCCCCTTGGTGGGAGTGGAGATGACCCATCTATAAGGATATACAGTACATACACACAGCACAAGGACGTGTTCACACTACAAGACGTATCTTGAGACTGAAGTTCCTCTGAGCTCCACAAGGTGGTGATCTCACTTTTACCCAGACAGGGAGTCTCTATGGAAGACAGGAAGTGATGTCGGGTACACACAGGAAGTTCCGGGTGAGAGGTGAGTCGGGAGGAAGTAGAGAGAAGACGTTGCTGGACGTAGCAGCAGAGGAGGTAATAAGATCTTATTTTCTATTTACACCCAGTAACCCCGTCATGTCCGTCCTCTTCCTCCATAGTCACTGTGACGTCTTTTATCTCCAACAGATGATGATACACACATGTGTAGCGGCCTGCTACTTTTTAGCCAGTGCTGCTTTAAATTTAGAGGGTAGTCTGAGAGTTCGTTGACTCAGACTGATTTTTTTACTAAATTTGGGCCTCTGTTTCAGCTGTGAGTGACCACTATTGTTATCTGGGGTGCTGTTACCACCCCAGGCCAAGGGTGGCAGCAGTCAGGTCAAGGTGTTTTTGGTGTTCCCCTTCGGCAGCCAATCAGTGGGGGTTGATTGTCCCGCTGTGCATGCTGGGGAGGAGTACTGAAGGGACAGACGCCATTGGTCCGGGTCGTCGTCAATCCTGGGTCTGTTGTCCCACCACCCCCCGTGTGTGGCGTTCCTGGCTGGGGGAGCATGTTCAAGTGTTCCTGGCTTTGGGACCATGTTGGTCCGGAGTTGTGATCTACTAAGTAGGCCCGGTAGTGAGACTAGGTCTACGTTTGCAGAGTGATCCTGTGCTGTCCTTCCTGAGGGAGGAAGCCACTCGATGAAGAACCTGTCTTGGAGAGCACCGAGCAAGAGGCTGGTATCTCAGGAGAAGCCTTGAACTTCATCGAAGGACACACCATTACTGAGAGGCTGAATGATGGTCGCCTGTCAGTTCTAAGTTCACAAGAAGTTAATAGGGAGAGAATCGGGTGCTGAATCCTGTGTTCAGAGGATTTTGGACCGAACATACCTCCATCTTTGGGAAGGTCTGTGGCAGAGATTTTAACCAAAGTTCAGTGCGTCATCTTGGCTGCTAGGCTAGTGAGAGAGGCCTGTCCGAGTGGCTAGAGTGGCGACGAAAGCTACCTTGCTGGAAGCAGGAGTGTTACCGAACAGAAGTAGATAGATAGATGCAAGCATTACAAGCTCCTCCTCCCAATGTCCCTCCATCCAGAGTCAGAGAATAATATGACATCACACTGACCTCACAGCTCCTCCTCCCATAGTCCCTCCATCCAGAGTCAGAGAATAATATGACATCACACTGACCTCACAGCTCCCCCTCCCAATGTCCCTCCATCCAGAGTCAGAGAATACTATGGCATCATACTGACCTCACAGCTCCTCCTCCCATAGTCCCTCCATCCAGAATCAGAGAATACTATGACATCATACTGACCTCAAAGCTTCTCCTCCCAATATCCCTCCATCCAGAGTCAGAGAATACTATGACATCACGCTGACCTCAATGCTTCTCCTCCCAATATCCCTCCATCTGGCTTTTTTTTCCTGATGCTCTTAGGATGTTGGTCTTGCGTTGTATGTAATGATGTCAGATAGCCTGCTACAAGCTTTTAACCTGCATAGTGTGGGGTCCTGTGTGGGTAAATTATTCCCATTCTGAAGTGGGGCTTTAATAAAATGGAGACCTGAATGGTGAGGTGAGGAGGATTCTGGGAATGTCATTTCATTTTTCTATTTGTGTTCATATCCTTATAGTTTTCCTCCTGTGAAGTCTGGAGATCATATGACCATCACATTGCCTCCACCTCCCTCCCTGATAGAATAGAGAAATACAAGATGGTGGAGGAGAGGTGAGCGGTGCCGGGAATTCTGTGACATTATCCAGTAACAGACAAGGGGTGTGTCTGGATGGTGACTGTATCATTGTGTGTGTCAGGTTCCTATAAGGTGTCACTGTCTATTTCTCCATGGAGGAGTGGGAGTATTTAGAAGGACACAAGGATCTCTACAAGGACGTCATGATGGACAATCAGCCGCCCCTCACATCACCAGGTAAGAGGAGACTTTATTGTAAAGGACAGAGCAGTACCGAGGCTCCACCTAGATCCCCCATCATCCGATAAACACATATAGCTAGATTCAGAGAGAGTTAGGCCAGCGTATCAGTGGATACACCGACCTAACTCGGAATCTGCGCCGTCCTAAGTTTAGGTGTATTCTTAAACTGAGATACACTTAAACCTAGCTAAGATACGACAGCCTGCGCCGTTGTATCTTAGGGTGCAATATTTAGGCTGGCCGCTAGGTGGCGCTTCCGTTGAGTTCGGCGTAGAATATGTAAATCACTAGATACGCCTATTCACGAACGTATGTGCGCCCGTCGCAGTAAAGATAAGGCGTTTTCAAGTTATTCCATCAAATAGCTGGACTAGTCAATGTTAAGTATGGCCGTCGTTCCCGTGTCTAAATTTGAAAAATTTAAGTCGTTTGCGTAAGTTGTCCGTGAATAGGGCTGGACGTAATTTACGTTCACGTCTAAACCAATACGTCCTTGCGGCATACTTTGGAGCAATGCACACTGGGATATGTACACAGACGGTGCATGCGCCGTTCGTAAAAAACGTCAATCACGTCAGGTCACCCCCCATTAACATAAAACACGCCCCCTCAGCATAATTTAAATTAGGCGTGCTTACGCCGGCCCCATTTACGCTACGCCGCCGTAAGTTAGGAGGCAAGTACTTTGTGAATACAGTACTTGCTTCTCTGACTTAAGGCGGTGTAGCGTAAATACGATACGCTACGCCGCCTTAAAGTTGAGGCGGCGTCTCTGAATCCAGCTAATAGAAACAATGTATTCAGTCAGTGTGTGTGTTTCCTACAGATGGATCCAGTAATGAGAACCCACCAGAGAGATGTCCCCGTCCTCTGTATTCCCGGGATTCCACACAGGAAGGTCACACCACCCCCCACCATCATCAGGTAGATGAGGAACAATTATTGGTAGTTCTGATTTATACACAGCATGTTTGTTACAATGAATGTTTTATTATATATTCAGAGTGGAAATCTCGGGGATGATAATATTGATGTTAAAGCGGAGGTTCTGCTGGGAAACGTTTTTCTTTTTCCTGACTACTCTGCTGCTGTTCAAATACACATTTCTTCACTTACTAGTGCCGATCTTGCAGCCGCCACGATCGCGCTTTGCCAGCAAAGGATATTTTATAAAATGTTGTCATGAACATTGCCATCTTCATTGAGGGCACCTTGAAGCCCTCCTGTATTTCTTCCGGGATGCGGCGAATGCTGATGTCCCAGCATTCACCGCGTAATCCCGCGCATGCGCAGTGTTGACGGCGAGTCGCGCCGTCAACACTGCACAGTTGCCATCACAACGGCCGGCGGCGTCCTGAACAGGACACGCCCCGCTGTGATGTTACACTAGTTCGTCATGTGACAGCACAGCTAGCGTGAGACTACACGCGCAGCTAGTTCAGTTGATGTGCTGTGATTGGCCCACACGTCACTGCAAGAACACCAGGCAAAAAGCGCCCACAATGCACAGCGCCGTCGGGGAAAATAGAGACACGCCCACTCCCCGCTGGGATGAAAACCCGGAAGCACAGCAAAGTACAGGTAAGGGACCATTGAAAAAAAAAAATTGACAACGCTATGATGCTTAAATGGGATGGAGTTTAAGGATGCTGAAAAGTTCATTTTAAGGGTGAACCTCCGCTTTAAAGAAGAGTATAAAGAGGAGGATGAGGAGTATGGAGTGATGGAGGAGTTATCAGAAGGACACAAGGATATGATGGAGCCACCTAATACCAGGAACCCCCCAGAGAGATGTCCCCGTCCTCTGTATTCCCGGGATTCCACACAGGAAGGTCACACCATCCCCCACCATCATCAGGTAGATGAGGAACAATCACTGATAGTATCATTAGGATCTGTACATTAACTGCATTGTTACCTTTGATGTAATTTTTATTCTATATTCAGAGTGGAAACCTGAGAGATTTTAAAGTTGAGGTTAAAGAAGAGATGAAAGAGGAGGATGATGAGGATGGGGTGATGGAGGAGTCTGAATTTCTAAAAGAACACAAAGATCTGTACCAGGACACCATGGTGGAGTCATCCAGCTACAGAAACACACCAGAGAGATGTCCCCGTCCTCTGTATTCCCGGGATTCCACACAGGAAGGTCACACCATCCCCCACCATCATCAGGTAGATGAGGAGCAATTATTGGTAGTTCTGATTTATACACAAGCATGTTTATTACAATGAATGTTTTATTATATATTCAGAGTGAAAGCCTTGAGGATTATAATATTGTTGTTAAAGAAGAGTATAAAGAGGAGGATGAGGAGTATGGAGTGATGGAGGAGTTATCAGAAGGACACAAGGATATGATGGAGCCACCTAATACCAGGAACCCCCCAGAGAGATGTCCCCGTCCTCTGTATTCCCGGGATTGCACACAGAAAGGTCACACCATCCCTCACCATTACAAGGTTGGTGGGACAGAGCATATAGAACATTGGATTTTTTATGTGACCTTTTAGTTTTCGGATGATATTTACTCGAATTTTCTTGGTTTAGAGTGGAGATCCAATCGATATAGAATTTGAGGTGAAATCAGAAGAAGAAGAGACGTATGTGAGGGATGATCAGCAGTCTATGGAGGAGGATGGAATAACAGAGACATTTATAGAGGAGGACACTCCTACAGAGATCAGCACAGGTGGGACATTAACACTAAATCCATTCCTCCACCCATACTGCTCACTGATTGGTCCAGAGTAGGGTGGGGCCTGGGTGATATCAGCCTGTAATCCCCTGGTCACTTTCCTGAGCTGTGTTCCCCGTCCTGTATTCCTCTCGGATAATCTTCCTTCTCTGTGCTGCAGACACAATTTATGTATCTCTACTGGATTTATGGAGATTCTGGGGTTCAAGTAGAAGAAATTAGGATTTTTACCATAGGTGTTACTCAACCTCTGCACCTGGGGTATGTACTCTGAGTCCTCTGCCCCATACCTGGGTCTAGGAAGATCTCTGACAGAACAATTCTCCAAGGATTACTTGCTGGCTGTGCCGGGTGGAGGGATAGGTCCAGGGCTGCTGATAAGCCAGTACAGCTGGCCCTGTTGTACCGGGCCCGGCAATCTGGACGGAGAAGTCTTTCAGCCAGCATCCCTGAATACCAATATTATGAGTCCCGCCCCTTACACTGTATAATTGATATTGTTCAATCACCTGTGTCCAGTCTAAGGCACACCACCCCCATCATCTCTGGTCTCCTCCCGACATCTTCATGCTCCTCTGAGCACTCACTGCATCCATAGTACCGGGGAGCCAGGCACATGTGGTGGGTAAGGAGGCAGATGTCAGAAGCACCCTTACATAGCTCCCAGCTGTCCCTGATTTTGAGGGACTGTCCCTGATTTGGAGCAATGTCCCTCTTTCCCCCTGATGTGTCCCTCATTTTGGTCTGATCTATATAGAAGTATATAAAATGCACTTTTTATCTTTCAAAAAGTGTTTCCCAGTGCTAAATCTTTCATCCAATCTCTAAATTGCTGCATTTGTACATTTTAAAAGTCAATATAAAGGAATAGTAGTGGTAAAAAAAAAAGCACTTTTTGATTTAATTAACATTTTTTTGTGGGGTAATTCTCCTTTAAGGGGGTGTGGCAGGGGGTGTGTCCTATACCTACATGTGTTTGCTAGTAGGTGTCCCTCATTCCCATCTCAAAATGTTGGGAGGTATGCCCTTATTGGATACAGGGCTGCAGAGCCGTGTTGTAATGTAATCTCTGATTGGCAGAGTGTGTAGTTAGCAGGGCAGTGTGTTGAAGCAGCTGTACACAGCGAGTTCAAGGTGAGCTCGGGGGAAGGCAGCTCTTGTTAGGAAATATGGCCCCAGTGTTTCCTACAGCAAGTCCGGCCCGGGAACATTCCCTCGCATACACATGGTAAGGAAATTTGGTGGCCATGAGGCCCTGTAAGTGCAAGGCCAGAGGCGACTGCCTAATTTGCCTAATTAGAGATCTGCCTTTGTAAATAAGGAAGTGCAGTACTTTTTGTGTTAGGAAGACAATAACCCAATGATGGTGGTCTTCGGGACCAGTCCAGCCTTCATCTTGGTTGTTCTCCCCCATCCTCACTCTCTGACCTCTGGTGGGGCTCAGCGCCGCTATTTTTCATGACTAAATCATGGACTAAATAAGGAAGTGCAGTACTTCTTGTGTTGAGAAGATGACAATGAGTGATAGAGGGGGTGGGAACACTTGTCCTATAATCCCCTCATCACTGTCACTAATATAAAAGACAGTTCATGTTGTTTCCTCACTCTCTGACTAAGGTCCATGAATAAAGAAATTAACTGGTAGGAGATCAGAGGACCCATTTACTAGTTACCTTGAGGGGGGAATTGTAAGATCCTCAGAGACAAAGCTGCCTGATGTGGGCGGAGTCCAGGTGTAGGGGAACCAATCAGCTCATGTCTAGTAATAATCTTTGTATTTCTATTTTAGTAGATGGACGGGAGATGAGGAAAACCTCAGAGGATTGTCTCACTTTGTCTCCAGACTGTAAAGTAGAAGATGAGGACATCACACAGTATAGTCCAGGAGAAAACCCGACTACCTCAAATGTCCATCCGGCACCACACAGTGTAGATGGACCATCGTATTCCTCTTATCCTGAGGAACCTCAGACTGTGCGGGACGGTGCCGAACCATCGTATTCCTCTTATCCTGAGGAACCTCAGACTGTGCGGGACGGTGCCGGACCATCGTATTCCTCTTATCCTGAGGAACCTCAGACTGTGCGGGACGGTGCCGGACCATCGTATTCCTCTTATCCTGAGGAACCTCAGACTGTGCGGGACGGTGCCGGACCATCGTATTCCTCTTATCCTGAGGAACCTCAGACTATGCGGGACGGTGCCGAACCATCGTATTCCTCTTATCCTGAGGAACCTCAGACTGTGCGGGACGGTGCCGGACCATCGTATTCCAGTTATCCTGAGGAACCTCAGACTGTGCGGGACGGTGCCGGACCATCGTATTCCTCTTATCCTGAGGAACCTCAGACTGTGAGGGACAGTGCTGTCCTTCCAACAGTGAAGAGGTTTTCCTGTACTGAGTGCGGGAAGGGTTTTCATTTTAAATCTGGTTTTAATCGGCACAAAATAATTCACACAGGAGAGAAGCCGTATTCCTGTCCTGAGTGTGGGAAATGTTTTGTACAAAAATCAGATCTTGCAACACATCTAAGGACTCACACGGGGGAAAAACCGTACTCCTGTTCTGAGTGCGGGAAATGTTTTTCGGACAAGTCTTTTTATCACACACATCAAAGAATGCACAAAGGTGAGAAGCCGTATTCCTGTCTTGAGTGTGGGAAATGTTTTGTAGTAAAAGGACAACTTGTCACACATCAGACATCTCACACTGGGGAGAAGCCTTATTCATGTCCTGAGTGTGGGAAATGTTTTTCAGGTAGGTCTAGCCTTTCCAGGCATCAGAGACAGCACATGGGTAAAAATACACATTCCTGTTCTGAGTGTGGGAAATGTTTTGTACAAAAAGCAACCCTTGTTACACATCAGAGATCTCACACTGGGGAGAAGCCGTATTCATGTCCTGAGTGTGAAAAATGTTTTTCACAGAAGATCCATCTTTACAAACATCAGAGATCTCACACAGGGGAGAAGCCTTATTCCTGTCCTGAGTGCGGAAAATGTTTTTCAGATAAGTCCAGTCTTTCCATACATCAGAGAGCTCACATGGGGGTGAAGCCGTATTCCTGTTCTGAGTGTGGGAAATGTTTTTCAAAGAAGTCCAGTCTTTACATACATCAGAGATCTCACACGGGAGAGAAGCCGTATTCCTGTCCTGAGTGCGAGAAATGTTTTTCACAAAAGTCTGATCTTAATAGACATCAGAGATCTCACACGGGAGAGAAGCCGTATTCCTGTTCTGAGTGCGGGAAATGTTTTTCACAGAAGTCCCATCTTTACACACATCAGAGATCACACACAAGGGAGAAGCCACTTTCCTGTCCTGAGTGAGGGAAATGTTCCTCACTGAAGTCCTATCTTCCTGTACATCAGGGATCCCACACAACCCTTGAGGTGTATTAGTATTAGTGCCAAATTTCAAAGCAAAAAACGGCACGAGTTCCCCTCCAGGTGCATACCAGGCTCTTAGGCTTGGTCTGGAACGTAAGGGGGTTAACCCCGCGCCGAAAACCAGCGCGGGATTCCCCCCAGATCCATACCAAGCCCTTATCCCAAGCACGCAGTCTGGCCGGACAGGAATGGGGGTGGGGACGAGCGAGCGCCCCCCCCTCTCCTGAGCCGTACCAGACCGCATGCCCTCAACATGGGGGAGTGTGTGCTTTGGGGGAGGGGGGCACTGCCCCCCCACCCCAAAGCACTCTTGTTCCCATGTCGATAGGGACAAGAGCCTCTTCCCGACAACCCTAGCCGTTGGTTGTCGGGGTATGCGGGGGGGGGGTATCAGAATCTGAGAGCCCCTTTAATAAGGGGGCCCCCAGATGCCGGCCCCCCACCCTATGTGAATGAGTATGGGGTACATTGTACCCCTACCATTCACCTGGGGGAAAATGTAAAGTAAAAAAAAACACACCACACAGATTTTTAAAATAATTTATTAGTCAGCTCCGGGGCCCCCCCTTTCTTTTTTCATCTTTTTTAGAAGGGGGGGTGTCTTCTCTCCCGATCTTCCGCCGGGGCCCTGGGCTTCGCCAATTTCTGCCGGGGTAGGGCGCCATCCCTCGGTCTTATCCGGTGCCTTCCGCCAGGGCCCCCCAACCCATTTAAGCTCTTTTACATTAGGGGGGGGGCATCCGGACTTCGGCGACTTCTGCCGGGGGATGACGCCTATCCCCCGGTCTTTCCGGTGCCTTCCGCCAGGGCTCCGGTCTTGTTCCTCGTCTTCTGCCGGGGGTGCGCCAACTCCCCGGTCTTTTCTCTGCTGTCTTGGCGTTCCCTCTTCTGCCTGTATCCCCCGCGGAGCCAGGGCTTTCTTCTCTGTTCCCTCTTCTGCCTGTCTCCTCCGCAGAGCCCAGGGCTTTCTTTCCGCTTTCTTCTCTGTTCCCTCTTCTGCCTGTCTCCTCCGGGGGACAGGGCTTTCTTCTCTGTTCCCTCTTCTGCCTGGCTCCTCCGCGGGGGGCATGGCTTCTCTCCGCTATCTTCTTCCTTCTCTTCCATTCGATGTTGACACAACGAGGTCCCGCGCTGAAATGCCGCCTGAGCGGTGGGCATTGACTTATATAGGGCAATGCCACCATGTGACCTCAACCCATGTGACATCACATTCCCTGGGCATGATGGGGAATGTGATGTCACATAGGTTGAGGTCACATGGTGGCATTGCCCTATATAAGTCAATGCCCACCACTCAGACGGCATTTCAGCGCCAGACCTCGTCGTGTCAACATCAAATGGAAGAGAAGGGAGAAGAAAGCGGAAAGAAAGCCCTGTCCCCCGGAGGAGCCAGGCAGAAGAGGGAACAGAGAAGAAAGCGGAAAGAAAGCCCTGGCTCCACGGGGGAGACAGGCAGAAGAGGGTACACCAAGACAGCAGAGAAAAGACCTGGGATTTGGCGCACCCCCGGCAGAAAACGAGGAAGAAGACCGGGGCCCTCCCCCGGCAGAAGTCGCCAAAGTCTGGATGCCCCCCCCCTAATGTAAAAGAGCTTAAATGGGTTGGGGGGCCCCGGCGGAAGGCACCGGATAAGACCGAGGGATGGCGCCCTCCCCCGGCAGAAATCGGCGAAGCCCAGGGCCCCGGCGGAAGATCGGGAGAGAAGACACCCCCCTTCTAAAAGAGCTTAAAGAAGAAAGGGGGGGCCCCGGAGCTGACTAATAAATAATTTTAAAAATCTGTGTGGTGTGTTTTTTTTTACTTTACATTTTCCCCCAGATGAATGGGTAGGGGTATGATGTACCCCATACTCATTCACATAGGGTGGGGGGCCGGCATCTGGGGGCCCCCTTATTAAAGGGGCTCTCAGATTCTGATAAACCCCCGCCCGCATACCCCGACAACCAACGGCTAGGGTTGTCGGGAAGAGGCTCTTGTCCCTATCGACATGGGGACAAGAGTGCTTTGAGTCCTCAAAGCACACACTCCCCCATGTCGAGGGCATGCGGTCTGGTACGGCTCAGGAGGGGGGCGCTCCCTCGTCCCCACCCCCATTCCTGTCCGGGCCAAACTGCGTGCCTGGGATGGGGGATTGGTCACATTCCAGACCAAGCCGAAGAGACTAACGTACCCCTGGAGGGGGACCCGCGCCGGTTTCTTGTTTGAAATTTGGCGCGGAGTTCCCCTTTATCCTGGTCCTGTCAGGGGGGGAAATGCCTGATCGTCTGTTCATACAATGTATGAACAGCGATCTGTCATTTCCCCTAGTCAGTCCCACCCCCCTTAAGTTAGAACACACCAGGGAACATAATTAACCCCTCCCTCACCCCTAGTGTTAACCCCTTTCCTTGCCAGTGACATTTTTATAGTAAGCAATGCATTTTTAGAACATTGGTCGCTAGAAAAATGCCAATGGTCCCAAAAATGTGTCCGCCATAATGTCGCAGTACCGATAAAAATAGCTGATCGCCGCCATTACTAGTAAAAAAAAAAATATTAATAAAAATGCCATAAAACTAACCCCTATTTTGTAGACGCTATAACTTTTGCGCAAACCAATCAAACGCTTATTGCGATTTTTTGGAACCAAAAATATGTCGAAGAATACGTATCGGCCTAAACTGAGGGAAAAAAATATTCTTTTTAGATAATTCTGGGGATATTTATTATAGCAAACAGTAAAAATTCTTTTTTTTTGTAAAAAAAAAAAATGTCGCTCTATTTTTGTTTATAGCAAAAAAAAGAAAAAACGCAGAGGTGATCAAATACCACAAAAAAAAAATCTATTTGCGGGAAAAAAAAGGACGCCAATTTTGATTGGGAACCACGTCGCACGACCGCGCAATTGTCAGTTAAAACGACGCAGTGCCGAATCACAAAAACTGGCCCGGTCATTGACCAGTAATATGGTCTGGGGCTCAAGTGGTTAAAAAATAACAAAACACTAAAGTTAGCCCAATTTTTGGCGATAATGTGAAAGATGATGTTACACCGAGTAAATAGATACCTAACATGTCACGCTTTACTATTACAAACACTCATGGAATGGCGCCTGTGATGCAATTGCCTATATGTCTCATTGTAATTCTCCCTGCTTGTTTGATGCGGTAGAAAGTCATTTAGTGTGTGATTCGGTCCTCTGCTAAACAGCCTGTTGAAGTGCTAATGTCCCCTCACTATTCTAAAGGTTAATTGGTCTATTGTGTTGTGTGAAGGAGATCTGTGTTTACCCTTAAAAGATGTGTATTGTATCATCAGGCTAAATGATTAGATAAGTGGCATGTTAATTATTCTGATTGCTTCATTGTAATAATTAACCCCACTGATGTCAGTATCTAAAGAAATGTGTCTGGCAGGTTCGGTGCCAGAGGGTCTAGAGACTAATTAGTTCAAGGAGAGATCATTGTTTCCAAGGATCTGTATTGAAGACCCCCCACTGTGTGAGGGGGGGCGGAGATTGTCATTAACAGCTTGTAACCTGCATATAACCAGCTGAATGCTGGCATTAAAGTGTGTTGTTCCAGCAGTAAGCTTGGCATGTGTGGCTTATTGGGCGATCCCAGGAATATCCCCCCTTGTGGAATATTGGGGTGATTATCTTTATGGGAAGAAGGGAAGACTTTGACGGGGATATCATACCAATACCGTCACAAATGGTTGGCAGCAGCGGGATTTTCCCTTCTACTCTCCTTTACACCTGGAGTCCAAGCAGACACTGGAAGAACTACTGGAAGTTCGTGGAAGGATTGCTAGCAACAAAACCAAGCGGGTCATCATAGCAGAATTAATGGAGCTAGACCAGGAGGACGGGATTGCAGCAACGCCAGCAGTACAAGAGATGGAGACACCAGTGATTCAGGAAGAGGAATCGCCAGCCAACAAGCTAATGAGAGAGAAGCTAGCATGGTTCGGTCCGAACCCAACGCCGGATGTGGTGCTGAAAGTGATGGACCTGTTAGTAAACGCAGAGCTACAGTTAAAACTGGCAGAAGTCCAACAAGCAGCTGCACATTCTCCAAACAGTGAGTACAGCACAGCAGACGCAAGGAAGATTCCGTTTAGCGCTTTTAAAGCTTTTGATGAAAAGGACTGTGAGATTGATAACTACCTGGCAGATTTTGAGCGACAATGTAACCTGCACCGAATAGCTAGAGGAGAGTGGGTTGCAATATTGTCAGGCAAACTGTCAGGCAAAGCTTCTGATGCTTTCCGGACCGTGCCAGATCAGGATATCCATAGCTACGCCAGGGTTAAAGAAGCGCTCCTGGCTCGTTATGCAGTAACCCCAGAGTCCCACCGACAGAAGTTCAGGGACTCACGCAAAACCACGGAAGACTCTTACGCGGAATGGGCATGCCAGTTATCCCTGTCGGCCTCTAACTGGGTTAACAGCAGCCAGGCCACCACCGCAGAGGACATTTTGCAACTAATGCTCCTGGAGCAATTTTACAATCACATCCAGACGGATGTCAAAGATTGGGTGAGAGATCGCAGGCCCATGACTCTACCAGAGGCCGCGAAGTTGGCGGATGAATATGCGGATACTCGCAAGACAAACCAGGTCACACCACGGGTACAACCTCCACGACCAACGGCGCCCTCACACCCACCAGCCGCTAGATACCAACCTCCTAACAGACCGATGACATCTAGCCCTCGCTATCCACGCCAGGAGGACAACGAACAACGCTGCTTCCGGTGCAAACAGCTGGGTCACTTCAAGCAGAATTGCCCCCTTAATGACAACACAGGTCAAATTGGTCTCAACCTGGGTACCGCCCACCAGCAGCAGCCCATTGTGTAGACTCGGCTTGGGATCTCCAGGAGCTGGGTCCGGAAGAACCATTGGACACCCTTTACGAAGTCCTCACGGTACAATCTGGTATTACGGACAACAGGGAACACCATTGTCAGCTGGTCATGGGTGACAGCCATGAGCCAGAGGGGCCCTGGAGGGAGCTGGGCAGAAAGAGGCACCGCCGGCCACCCTCCAAGAAGAAGAGGTCCTGGAAGCCGTATAACAAGCTGACCTGGGAGGAGAAGAAGCGACTGGAGGAGAGGGAGTCGCAGCGGGCGTCCCAGATGCGGGCCGAGATGTTTGCCAAGGGCCCACCGGTGGCCCCTTACAACACCACCCAGTTCCTGATGATGAAGGACCACGTGGAGAGCCTGCAGGACATGAGCAAGCAGGATCTGATCCGTGAGTACATAGAGCTGGAGGAGTGCATAAGCCGCATGGAGGAGGAGAACAACCACCTGAGGTCACAGCGGGCTGACCCCCCCAGGCTCCATGAACTGGAGATGGAGCTGGAGAAGCTCAAAGAGGAGAACCGGCGGCTGCGGAGGGAGCAGAGGGTGGCTGACCCTATGGGGCACTGATTCCCCCCCCCCCCCGGACTCTGAGCACCAGTGCTACAGTCTTTCAACAAATATAACTTTTTCTTTTTATGAATCTCCTGTGATTGTCACTTCAGAGCCATAACCTGCCCCTCCCATAGCGGGACACCTAGATGGCGGCGCACAGACCCATTCGCCGTCTTCACACTGACTTCTAGTGACTCTGCAGATCGCACAAAGACTTGGGGACTGACCGGCGTGTGATCTGACGACCCGGTGGCATACCTGAGTCTGAAACAGTTGCCAAGGGAGGTCAGTCACGCCAAACAGAGTTAACCTAAAAGCTCTGAACCCGTCAACCCTACTGGACCAGGGAAGGTCCAACCGGGTTTGCCGGAGCAGGGAGAAAAAGGGGGGCCATTGTGATGCAATTGCCTATATGTCTCATTGTAATTCTCCCTGCTTGTTTGATGCGGTAGAAAGTCATTTAGTGTGTGATTCGGTCCTCTGCTAAACAGCCTGTTGAAGTGCGAATGTCCCCTCACTATTCTAAAGGTTAATTGGTCTATTGTGTTGTGTGAAGGAGATCTGTGTTTACCCTTAAAAGATGTGTATTGTATCATCAGGCTAAATGATTAGATAAGTGGCATGTTAATTATTCTGATTGCTTCATTGTAATAATTAACCCCACTGATGTCAGTATCTAAAGAAATGTGTCTGGCAGGTTCGGTGCCAGAGGGTCTAGAGACTGATTAGTTCAAGGAGAGATCATTGTTTCCAAGGATCTGTATTGAAGACCCACCACTGTGTGAGGGGGGGCGGAGATTGTCATTAACAGCTTGTAACCTGCATATAACCAGCTGAATGCTGGCATTAAAGTGTGTTGTTCCAGCAGTAAGCTTGGCATGTGTGGCTTATTGGGGCGATCCCAGGAATATCCCTCCTCGTGGAATATTGGGGTGATTATCTTTATGGGAAGAAGGGAAGACTTTGACGGGGATATCATACCAATACCGTCACAGCGCCAAACTTCAGTACTTTAAAATCCCCATAGGCGACTTTTTTTTTTTTTCAGGTTACCAGTTTATAGTTACAGAGAAGGTCTAGTGCTAAAAGTATTACTCTCGCTCTAACGCACGCGTCAATACCTCACATGTGTGGTTTGAACGGTGTTTACATGTGAGGTATTGACGCGTGCGTTAGAGTGAGAGCAATACTTTTAGCACTAGACCTCCTCTGTAACTCTAAACTGTTAACCTGAAAAAAAAAATGTGCGTGTTCGCTTCTGACTGGGAGCTACTAGGGACAGGGGCGTTTTAATTATTATTATTTATTTTTGTTACGTAATAATTCACTAAGACCTCCCCTTCAGCCTGGAAAGCATGAGTTCAGGGGGAAAAAAACACAGCTCTAATGCTTTCAGCAGCTATTGCAGCTTTGTTCCTGCATGTGAGATGAACTGAGCCTGCTCAGACACTTAGAAATGTTTTACTTTCTTTTTGTGGATGAAAATCACTTGGATGTCTCTGAGCATGCTCATAGAGCGTGGGTGGGTTAGTAATTTAAGGACATCCTTATCAGGTGTAACCACTTACAAGTTCACCCAAACTAGAGACTGAAATTTGTTCATGTGATTTCAATTGCTTCATTACTAGCACACAAGCACACATGTTATAAAAAGCGTGGATAGAGCAGTCCTCAGCTGCCCTGAGAGGGGCAGGCTGGCAGGAATGCTGTTGCTAAACAGAAATGTGTTTTGGAGCATGTTTATTTTTATTTTGCCAATGTTTTTTGTTTATTTTTAAATGATGTTTAATTGTATGTATTTGTCTCTGCTGCCTTATTTTGAAAAATATTTCTGAAGATGTTGGGACGGTTAACCTATGTTTAATTTGATTTTTTAAATGTATTTATGTTTGTGTGTGTGTTTTTGTTTGTTTGTCTTTTTTGCTTTCCTTGTTTTGTTGACCAATAAAAATTACTTTCAAATTTTGAAGTTTGTTTTTTGTTACTTTTTCATGCTACAGATTTTGACAGCTGCAGCTGAAATAGGTTTGGGCCTAACAAATTAGGTGTGATTTTTCTCTAAGCTTCTTTCCTGGTGTGTAATCATGAAATGTTTGCCATGTTTATTCTCCATGACTTTAAAGACAAAGTGGTAAGTATTTTCTTTCTCCCCTGAGCTGCAGCCTGGTAATAACATTGCTAGGAGGTCTATTCATTTATCTGCTCCATACTTCCTAACTTTAAATAAACATCTCCTGACATTTAGGGGTCTATTCATAAAATATGTGCATAGCAATTCCCCCGGGGAAAGTCCATGTGTCGAAATGCCGCCTCGGGTATGCAAATTAGCACTTACGGAGATCCACAAAGCTTTTCAGCTTCGTTTTTTCTCCGTAAGTTTTATTTTCCATACGCAAAATTAGGGCTGCTTTTACAAGGTGTAAAGTTAGTACACCATGTAAAAGCAGACCCTTCTGTCCAGGGACGCAATTTTATTTTATTTTTTTCCCGCCGTATCTTTTTTTTTTTTCGACGCAACTTTATTGACCCGACGCGATCCACAAAGCACGGCGTAACGTAATTTCGCGCTATGCACGTCGGCAAAATGACGTCACGAGCATGCTCAGTACGGCCGGCGCGGGAGCGCGCCTCATTTAAATGGGAATCGCCCCCATTTGAAGAGGAACGCCTTGCGCCGGCGGAATTTAAGTTACACAGCCCAAAATTTCTAGGTAAGTGCTTTGTGGATCGGGCACTTAGGTAGAAATTTTAAGGCAGTGTAACTTAAATGGAAAAAAATAAGTTACGCCGGATCTTTGTGGATTTGGCCCTAAATTTACAAAATAGCGCCTACTCAACAGGCGCTACATATGATATTGTGAAGATTTCTATCCTATTTACTAAGAAGCTGAAGAAGATGTCCATGATGTAGATGAGGGTTACATATAGTATGAGCAGCATCACCCTTCTCTCTGTCACCAAGACCTAGTCTGGCAATGCTCAGAATAATACCAATTAGTCTCTGACCAATCTCACGGTTTTGAATGGAATTTCTCCTTATATCAGTGGTCAGTGTAGTGATCCCTTACATTGGTGACCAATGGGAGAAGGACCCTCCAATATGTCATCAGTGGGAAGATTGCCCTCCTTACAGATCATTGATGTCAGTTGTTACTGAGAGACAGAAATTGTCCATTGCTCAAGGAACCCCTAGAACCCTTTGGAGGAACCCTGGCTGAGAAAGGCTGGACTAGCCAGTAATATATTTCCCTCCCCCTTGGTGGGAGTGGAGATGACCCATCTATAAGGATATACAGTACATACACACACAGCACAAGGCCGTGTTCAGACTATGGTGTCCTTTTATGAAAGTGAGATCAGCGGCGATCCCGATTCTCACCGCTGATCTCAGGTCATACGGGGGGGGGGGCAGGGTGGAAATCTCCCCCCGGGTTGGTGACACGATGCACAGCCACCGGCCGCCACTACCAAATGCTGTTTTTACAGAGCAGGAATATGCCTGCTGGAGCTCTGTTATCACAGGTCACTGCCTCCGCTCACCTCCCACTGTGCAGCCGTGCCTGTGTCAGCTCCGAGGTAGATGGCTGCAGAGCTATGTCTCGTCTCACACATAGCTCAGCCTCAGCGCACACCAGCACTGACATCCCCTTCTCTCTCTGCAAAGACACGAGGAGAGATAGAGCTCATATGCTCCTCCTTCTTCTGAGTCTGCCCTGCCCACACTCCCCGGGCATGTGTGGGCACTGGACAGGAAGTTTGAACCCAAAAAAGCATCAAACCTCCATCCTGGTAAGCTCACCCTCTCTAGTCTCTCCTGCCTCTCCTGGCTACCAGTGTATAAAAAAGGGTGCTCTGACTCTGATGTAAGGGGGGCCTCTGTGCAGACTCTGATGTAAGGGGGGCCTCTGTGCGGACTCTGATTTAAGGGGGGCCTCTGTGCAGAGTCTGATGTAAGGGGGGCATCTGTGCGGACTCTGATGTAAGGGGGGCCTCTGTGCGGACTCTGATGTAAGGGGGGCCTCTGTGCGGACTCTGATGTAAGGGGGGCCTCTGTGCGGACTCTGATGTAAGGGGGGCCACTGTGCAGACTCTGATGTAAGGGGGGCCTCTGTGCAGACTGTTGTGATCATGAAAAATCTTATACTGTTTTCCTCAATCCATAACTTGCCCCCCAGGCCTAAGGCTGCCAGTCCTCCCCTGGGTCATACACAGTTTATGAAGCTGAGGTAATCAGCGGAGAACATATTCTCTCCACCGATTATCTCAGCACAGTGAGAATCTGTAACTGACTGTCACAGAAACGGAAAGCAGTTTATGAAGGTGCGATCTCAGCACCTCACTGGCGATCTGTGACAGAATTCTCACTTTCTGATTCACCATCTCAGAGGTGGAGAATCCGAGAGAGAAGCCGAAGCTGGCTGAGTATTGTGGAGGAAGAAGGAAGTCTTTTGTCTTCCATGCTTCACACACAAGCAGCTATACAGTCAGATCCCATCTTCCCCCCAATACACCCCCCAAAATGAGCAGGTTAGGAATTTATAGTGTATGTATATGTGTATATACACATCATCATATAGCATATATATATGTGTGTGTGTTTATTTCTATGTGTATATATATATATATATATGCAGTATATATTAGTCTACCTGCATTAAAATGTTTAAATGCTATTTAAGTCATTTTTATATAATTTTTTATTTATTAGTAAAAAAAAATTGTAATCCCTAAAATATGGTTTTACCCATGGACTGTTCTATTACAGTTATACAAGGTTTATATTTGTATACTTTATTAAAAAAAATTTAATGATTATAAATGTATTTTTCATTGATATGAATGGTGTATAGCTGCATTACATATGTGGGATTCCATTCATTTCCTATACACCATTCACATGTAAATAGGCACATGTATGAGCTTTAAATATTGAAAAAAACAATGTTTTTTAATAATTAGGTTAATGTATATTGTTTGGTGGGAATGTAACTTTATTTAGCCATGATTAAGCACTAGCTGTAAGTGCGAAACACGTCGGCTATCCTGTATTCTGTTGGTTGCAGTGACTGTGTGTGTACAGTTGAATATTAAAGACAACTTTTTTAAGTATTTTGGAGTGCGGCCATCCAGTTTTTGTTCCTCATTTTTTGCTATTAATGTAACTTTATTATTTTATTAATATGTGGTGTATAATGTGTGCTGATTCGTGTTCAACTTTTTCTGTATTTTTCACTTCCTCATACTGTAATCCCGCTACATCACGCGAGATTACAGTGAGAGAAGCAGTTCTCAGGAGTTTTCAGCCGTTTGTAGATCGCTCCTCATCTCAACATGAGAATCGATCTACAAAGCTTCATAAACAGGCACTCAGAGGAGAGCGATCTCCCCTGAGAATGCCTGAGAACTGAATAGCGGTGTTTTACCGCACTTTCATAAAAGGACACCCATGAGACGTTTCTCTGGGCTGCAGTTCCTCTGATCTCCACAAGATGGTGATCTCACTTCTACCATAGAGAGAAGAAGTCTCTATGGAAGACAGGAAATGATGTCAGGGACAGACAGGAAGTTCCGGGTGAGAGGTGAGTCGGGAGGAATTAGAGAGGAGACATCGCTGGAAGAAGCAGCAGAGGAGGTAATAAGATCTTATCTTCTATTTACACCCAGTAACCCCCGTCATGTCCGTCCTCTTCCTCCATAGTCACTGTGACGTCTTTTATCTCCAGCAGATGATGATACACACATATATAGTGTGGAAACCTAGATTAACCCCTTCAGGGTCAGAACATTCCCCCACTTACAAGGCCGGAACATTCTCTTCATTTCAGTTTATACTAACAGATTATACGATAATACGGGTTGGGGTTTTTAGTTAGAGGTGGACTTATGATACTTGTTTTTGATTTTATAATCTTTATGGAGGAGGAAATAACTATTCCTGATGTCTGTGAAGGTTCAACACAAGGAATGTGTCTGGATGATGACTTTATCTTTGTAAGTATCAGGTGATGTCACTGTCTATTTCCCTATGTAGGAGTATTTAGAAGGACACAAGGATCTCTACAAGGACGTCATGATGGACAATCAGCCGCCCCTCACATCACCGGGTAAGAGGAGACTTTATTGTAAAGGAGAGAGCAGTACGGAGGCTCCACCTAGATCCCCCATCATCTGATAAACACATAGAAACAATGTATTCAGTCAGTGTGTGTGTTTCCTACAGATGGATCCAGTAATGGGAACCCACCAGAGAGATGTCCCCGTCCTCTGTATTCCTGGGATTCCACACAGGAAGGTCACACCATCCCCCACCATCATCAGGTAGATGAGGAACAATCACTGATAGTATCATTAGGATCTGTACATTATCTGCATTGTTACCATTGATGTCATTTTTATCCTATATTCAGAGTGGAAACCTGAGAGATCCTAAAGTTGAGGTTAAAGAAGAGATGAAGGAGGAGGATGATGAGGATGGGGTGATGAAGGAAGAACACACCACCCCCCACCATCATCAGGTAGATGAGGAACAATTATTGGTTTTTATGATTTATACACAAACATGTTTATTATAATGAATGTTTTATTATATATTCAGAGTGGAAACCTCGGGGATGATAATATTGATGTTAAAGAAGAGTATAAAGAGGAGGATGAGGAGTATGGAGTGATGGAGGAGTTTTCAGAAGGACACAAGGATATGATGGAGTCACCTAATACCAGGAACCCACCAGAGAGATGTCCCCGTCCTCTGTATTCCCGGGATTCCACACAGGAAGGTCACACCATCCCCCACTGTTACAAGGTTGGTGGGGCGGAGCATCTAGAACATGGACTGGTGATGATGTGTGGATTTTGTATGTAAGTTTATATCTTACAGATGATATTCTCTCTCATTCTCTTGGTTTAGAGTGGAGATCCAATCGATATAGAATTTGAGGTGAAATCAGAAGAAGAAGAGACGTATGTGAGAGATGGTCAGCAGTCTATGGAGGAGGATGGAATAACGGGGACATTTATAGAGGAGGACACTCCTACAGAGATCAGCACAGGTGGGTCATTAACACTAAATCCATTCCTCCACCCATACTGCTCACTGATTGGTCCAGAGTAGGGCGGGGACTGGGTGATATCGGCCTGTAATCCCCTGGTCACTTTCCTGAGCTGTGTTTCCCGTCCTGTATTCCTCTCGGATAATCTTCCTTCTCTGTGCTGCAGACACAATTTATGTCTCTAGACTGGATTTATGGAGATTCTGGGGTTCATCTGGCAGCAAAATGTTGATTTTCACCATAGGGTTTGCTTGACCTAGACACCTGGGGTATGTACCTTGGATCTTCTGCCCAATGCCCGGGTCTAGTGAGATCTCTGACAGAACAATTCTCCCGGGTTACTTGCTCTGTTATTTGCTGGCTGTGCTGGGTGGAGGGATATGTCTGTATAGTCTCAGACCCAAGTCACTGAGTGCAGTCTCAGGAGATGGGAGGCAGCGGTGTGGGATCTCTGCAACTTGTCTCCAGTAAACATTTCATCCACCACTGATTACTGAATACCAATATCTTGAGTCCTGACCCCTGCACTATATACTCTATGTTGTACATTACATACTCTTTTTTATCTCTGAACAAGAACGGTTGGAGAGCCGGTTTAGGGCCAGGACACATTTGAGTAGATGTAATGACAATTAGCAGACTCCGAGACTTCTATAGGTAGACTGCTATACAGTGTAAGGCCTCCAGCCCGACACCACTTCTGTATAGGTAGGACCGCTGTCTCCTATGGTAACAAATCTTGTTACAGTCACTAACGCTAGTTCTACATAACTCTTGGTAACACAGAATAGTTCTCTTCTTCTCACACAGTCTATCACTGCAGGTCTTCTCTCCCTGAGCTCCCGGTCTCTCACTAGTAGGGATGAGATTTATGTTCGGGTCGAACATGAGTTCCACTCTAACATTGACTGTTCGGCAGTTCATCGAAAAATGCACATTATGGGGCGTTCGCGCCAAATTCGAGTGCCGCGTCACGAGATCGCAGTGCATTGCTGTGTGATGATTGGCCAAAGCATGCACTATGACCCGCATACTTTGGCAAATCCCAGCGCCGTCAGCAAAGAGAGTCATAATTGGCCAAAGGCAGAGTGCCTTTGGCCAATCATGGCTCAGCGGGACTAAGTCCACACCCCACACTATATAAGGTTGTATGCACGTTGGCCCTGTGTAGTGTGTTGTTGGCGTGGACAGAGACAGAGTGTCATTTAAATTGAGCAGGCAGGTGATTCAGTTAACTGCAGTGCATTTAATATATATATACACACAGTCTCCTACACACACACACATATATATATATATATATATATCCACTGCATCCAGTGTAGCTAGATCTGACTGCAGGCCGTTCCTGGTGTACTTTTTCTAATATACTTTCAGGCAGGCAGGTGATTCAGTGAGCTGCAGTCCATTAAATTATATATATATATATACAGTCTCCTACATATATATATATCCACTGCATCCAGTCTAGCCAAGCCTATTTCCTCTCCTTTTTTTTCGGCGTTGAGCCATAACATGCAGAAGAGTTGGTGGAGTGGATAACAAAGCCGTCCTCATCCTCTGTCACCCAGGCTCAGAGTAGTTTGCCTGCCAATGCAGCTGCCACAGCAGCCTATTCCATCGGCTCCATGTCATCAGTCAATCCTTCCCTAGCCACACCATCATGCACGGAGGAGTCCCCCGAATTGTTCGACCACAGTGTCGGGTACATGCTGCAGGAGAATGCGCAGCGTTTTGAAGGCTCTGATGATGGGACCCAGGTTGAGGAAGGGAGTAATGTTAGCCTAGAGAGAGGGGGTGCCCAAGAAGGACGAGAAACTGGCAGTCATGTTCCCCCAGCTGCAGCATACTGCCAAGTTTGCTCCAGTGAGGAGGAGGGAGGGGATGATGAGGTCACTGACTCTACTTGGCTGCCTGATGGAAGAGAGGAGGAGGAGGCACATCTCCAATTAGGCAGAATGCCCTCCAGGGGGCAGCTTAAGGGCAGCAAACCCTATTGCATCACACTGCAGAGCTAAGCATGTGCAGGGCGCTGCTGACTCTCCGTGTATTTTGAAAAGCTCTTTGGTGTGGGCCTTTTTTGACACATGTGCAACAGATCGCACCGTTGCTGTTTGCAACATTATGTCTGAAGCGTATCAAGTGTGGCCAAAACAGCAAACGCTTGGGCACCATATGCTTGACCAGACATATGACGACCTCCCATGCAGTCCGTTGGCAACAGCACTTAAAAGACCCACATGAAGGAAGAAGGCGGACGTCTCCTTGCTCCTCATCAGCTGGGAACTCCAACCCCACTATACCTTCAGTCCTCTCAGAAACCCGCACTAAGAGGAATGAAGGTGTAGAATTAGGTGTCCCAAGTACTTGCGGGAAATCTGCTAGCGGTACACCAACATCCGATTGTAGCAGGCAAATTTCCCTACCCCTGTTGCTAAATCGTAGAAAGAAATTCGGTCCCAGCCATCCACATGCTCAGCGTCTGAATGCTAGCTTGGCTAAATTGCTAGCACTGCAACTGCTGCCTTTTCAGCTGGTAGACTCTGCCCCTTTTGTGAATTTGTGGAATGTGCAGTACCTCAGTGGCAGGTTCCCAAACGCCATTTCTTTTCACGGAAGACCATTCCGGCTCTCTATCAGCATGTGAAAGGCAATGTCTTGGCCTCGTTGGACAGAGTGAAAAATATGGAGTAATGCCTGGATCAACCGATTATAAATACCTTACAAAGAGGTAGTATATATAAATCTACATATAGTTCAATGCATCTATCCAAGTCTCATTCACATAGAATACTATGTCAATGCAGTTCTGATGGCCTAGAAAAATCTAACAAAAAAGTGAGAAAATAAAGTTCTCTCAAAGTAGACCAAAACAGACCACTATGGATGGTACAATGAACTTTAATCATAGAAAAACACACAGCAATAGTTCATCAACAAGGGGTGACAGATAGATGGATTGGTTTACACAATTAAAAAATAAGACAACGTTGTCTAATTCGTTTAAAAACAGGGGAATTGCAGCTGAGCCAGAGCTTGCACAATATGCAATTGAGCTACTGGCCTGTCCTGCATCCAACGCAGGAGGCTTTGTAACCGATCACAGAGTGCGCCTGTCCACAGACACTGTAGATCGGCTCACCTTCATAAAAATGAATCAGTCTTGGATCACCAGCTACCAAGCACCTGATGCTGATGTAACCAATTGATTTTTCAAAAGGTGTCTTCCAGGACAGCCCTTGAGAGATGGAGCTCCTCCCTGGACAGGAAACACATCACCTCCAGCTCTTTAAAAGGCGGTCCCTCAGGCATCTGGTCAGTTTTTTGTGTTTCCTCAGAACGGAGGAGACATGTCACCTGAGGAACCGTCTTTTCAAGGGGGATGGATCCGGGAGAGTGTCCATCTCTAAAGGGCAGGGGAAGACAGCTGGGCTGCTTGTTCCCTCACCTGTTAAATCCTCTCCGTTTTTTGGGCCACGGGTTCCCTCCACTTGGACATGGAGTTCCCCGTTCCTCCTTCCCTCCGGTGCCCGGCGAGGGAGTGGGCAGTGACGGCGTGCATAGGCGGCGGCGTCTGGCGGCGGGAGAAGCTCTCCTTGCGGTGGACGCCGTGACCCGGAAGTCGCTGGGCGTAACCTCCAGGCCGGAATGCGCGTCGTCACTGTGCGCCGGAAGCTCAGGTTCCGGTTTCCTGGCGCGGGGTTTGGAGGAAGGCCGAGTCGGCGCGTTCAAAAGGCAGCAAGCGTGGGCTGTACTCTGCCTATCCACCGAGCAGTATGGACGCTGCACACGCTCCAGGGGAGTCTGGCATCGGCTCTTCACAGGTAGGCTGGCTGTGCCAGAACCTTATTTCCTGTGTTTTTTCACCTGTAAGGGGAGCTAGATAGGCCTGTAATCCTATGTATAGCTCAGTGGGCACCTTAGGACAGGGGAGGAGGGGGCACTTGTTTATGTATTTTACTAAGAGACCCTCTCTCTCTCTCTCTCTTTTTCCTGTCAGAGAGAACCAAAGGATGTTAAAATTCCTTCTAGAGACAAAAAGAAATGTGCCACATGTAATTCAAGACTTGAATCTGGCTATACCAAAAGCTTGTGTGGTCCCTGTATTACTACTGTTGTAAATAGCGAAGAGGATTTCCCGCTTAATACATTTCTGGGTTCTTTTAAGGATGAAATGCAAGCCACTTTTCAATCTTTCAGGAAACTAATTGCTGACACACAGATTCCAGGTTCAGCTGCTAGGCAGCAGGAGGTGCCCACCTCTCCAATTCTGGTAGCATCAGGTGCAGGTGATCCTGTGGAGAATGAGGAGATTTCCCTTGATAATTCTGACGCAGATTCTTCCCAGGCAGATTCTGGGCAAGAAAATGTTCAGGATGACTCCCACACCCCCACTAGATTCAAACTCTCTCAGGAGGAGGTAGATGAACGAATTGGGGCTATTCATGAGACATTAGGGTTGAAGGAGAAAAAAGCTTCGCTCTCACGTCATGATAGGATGTATCAGGGGTTAAGCAGGAAAAAACAGAAGGTTTTTCCAGTGCACAAAATAGTTTCAGACTTAGTTCTGAAAGAATGGGAGGAACCTGACAAAAGGCCCTTCTTTTCAAGTGGTCTAAATAGGAGATTCCCTTTTGATGAGGACCCCACTGCGGTCTGGAATCAATCTCCAAAACTTGATGCCCCACTAGCAAAAGTATCAAAGCACTCGGACCTGGTGTTCGATGATATGGGACATTTGGCGGATCCCATGGATAAAAGGGGGGATGTTATCCTCAAAAGATCTTGGGACACGGCTATGGCTAACCTTAAGCCAGCCCTAGCAACCACGTGTGTAGCACATAATTTGGAGTTTTGGCTCAAACAATTGCAGGAACACCTGACAGCAGGTACGCCTAGAGAAGAGCTGTTAAAATCCTTTCCCATGCTATTTAAAGCTGTGGGCTTTATCGCCGATGCCTCGGCAGAATCGGTAAAGCTTTCAGCCAGGGCAGCTTCCCTATCAGTGGCTGCGAGGAGAACTCTTTGGCTCAAAACCTGGCCGGGAGATACTGCCTCTAAGTTACGCCTTTGCAGCGTTCCATTTTCAGGAACATTTTTGTTTGGCACTCCGCTAGATGAAGCGTTAGAACGCACTGCGGATAAAAAGAAGACTTTTCCTGACAAGAAAAAGTCAGGCTCCAAGAAGTTTTTTCGTTCCTTTAAAGGGCAAAAGAAAAATCAGGAAAAAGGGAAGCCAAATAGACCCTGGGCGTCACAAGGGGGGAAAAAGAAAGCCAATGTGCTCTTTAACCCTCCTGACAAAAATCCCAAAGCCCAGTGATGTCAGGATCCAAGTGGGAGGAAGATTGGGGGACTTCCTTCCACAATGGAAAAAACTGACCTCCAACAATTTTGTCAGGGGAGTCATAGAAAAGGGTTATGCTCTGGAGTTCGATCAAGTACCACCAAAAAGGTTCTTGATTACACAACTGGCAAAAGATCAGACAAAAGCCCAGGCATTACAACATCTCATAGGAGAGCTTGTAGATCAGAAAGTCATAATACCAGTTCCCAAACAAGAGGAAGGCCAGGGTTTTTACTCGCACATCTTTTTAGTGCGGAAACCATCAGGCAAGTATCGCCTGATCTTCAACCTAAAACCTTTGAACACGGCCATTCGGTACAAAAAGTTCCGGATGGAATCAATCTATTCTGTCAAGAATCTGCTTCAAAAAGACTGTTTCATGGCAAAAATAGATCTGAAGGATGCCTACCTTCATATTCCTATCAGGGAAAGCTCCCAAAAGTTCCTCCGCATAGCCATTCAAATGGGAGAGAAAATGTATCATTTTCAGAGCCAAGCACTTCCCTTTGGCCTCTCCTCGTCTCCGAGGATCTTTACCAAGATTCTAGCGGAGACACTGGCCCCCCTAAGGCTCCAGGGCATAACAGTCGTCCCATACTTAGACGACTTGCTGTTCCTGGCACCGACAAAGCAAAAACTGCTGGAAGACCTAGTGGTCGCCCAGCGGTGGTTGACTCAGTTAGGTTGGATCATCAACCAGGAGAAATCAAACCTCATTCCCTCACAGGAGATCCTGTTCTAGGGCTACATAATAAGCTCAACAGAACCAAAGACGTTTCTTCCCCAAGAAAAAATCGATCACCTAAGTCAACGGGTAGCGCAAATACAGACAAATCTCCCTGTCACAGTAAGGGAGATAATGTCAGTTTTAGGCCTCATGACAGCCTCCATCCCAGCAGTGAAATGGGCCAGGTTTCACCAAAGACCGCTCCAGTCATTCCTTTTACAAAATCTGTTAGGAAAGGACTTGGAAGACAAAGTGTTTCTAACAGAAAAAACAAAACAAGCACTTTGGTGGTGGAGAAACCAAAACAATCTAAAAGGAGGTCTGTTGTGGAACCCTGCGGTTACGCTCATCCTGACTACGGATGCCAGCAACCAAGGTTGGGGAGCCCATCTAGGGGATCAATGGGGGCAAGGCTCTTGGAGTCGCCTAGAAAGGAAACGCTCGTCAAATTACAGAGAGTTAAAGGCTGTAGCAAAAGGTATGGCAGCATTTCAGGACCAACTCAAACATCAACACCTGCAGGTCAGGTCAGAGAACATTACGTCGGTGGCGTACCTGAACAAACAGGGAGGAACCAGGAATCCCATCCTGATGAATATAGCCAAGGAAATGTTTGTTTGGGCAGAACAGAATCTGGAGTCACTGTCAGCCGTCCATCTCAAGGGTACGCAGAACAGTCTAGCAGATTTTTTGAGCATACAGTTGATCTCTCAAGAGGAGTGGTCTCTAGATCCGACAGTGTTTGCAGACATAGTTGCCAAGTGGGGTCTTCCGGAAATCGACCTTTTCGCAAGCAGGAAAAATGCCAAACTACCAAACTTTTTCTCTCTGAATCCAAGAGATCAACCATTAAAAGTTGATGCCTTGCAGAACAGTTGGTCGTTCACCCTGACCTATGCTTTCCCTCCACTTCATCTTTTGCCGAGAGTCCTCTCCAAATTCAAGACGGAGAAGACTTCCCTTATTTTGATAGCCCCTTTTTGGCCAAAAAGGGCGTGGTTTTCACTTCTACTAGCCTTAGTAGATCGGCCACCCTGGATGTTGCCGAGCAGTCAGGATCTGCTGTCTCAAGGTCCAGTCCAGCACCCCAACCCAGCCTTTTTGAATCTGGCGGCTTGGTATCTGAAATAGACATCCTGAAGTCCAAGGGTCTATCAGACAGACTGATCGAAACTCTGTTGCAGAGTCGCAAGCCAAATACCAGAGCAATTTATCAGAAGCACTGGAAAAAATGTAATCTCTGGCTAAAAGAGAATAGGAAAAAAGAATACGATTCTCCAACAATTCTAGAATTCTTACAAGAGGGCATCGACAAGAAGTTGGCTTTAAGTACAATTAAAGTGCAAATTGCGGCCCTATCAGTTTATGTTCAACGCTCATTACAGCAGGATCCACTTATTAACAGATTTTGTAAAGCGGTTGCTAAACAACGTCCGGCCCCAATGCAGAAAAGTACCGACATGGGATCTTTCCATTATGTTGAAAGCAGTTATTAGAGAGCCCTTTGAGCCAATATCGGAGGCATCTCTAAGGTTAATTGCTTTAAAAACTTCTTAATTGCGATGACTACAGCTCGTAGAGTCAGCGAACTCCAAGCTCTGTCAATCAGAGAACCATACATGCAGGTATTGGAGGATAGAGTCATTCTAAAGACTGACCAATCTTTTGTTCCAAAGGTCGCTTCCTCTTTTCACAAGAGTCAGGACATCATTTTACCCTCTTTTTGCAATAAACCAGCGAATCACAAAGAAGAACAGCTGCACCGGCTGGACGTCAGAAGATGCCTTCTTGCCTATCTGAAAGCAACTAAAGATTTCAGAACATCGGAGGCCCAGTTTGTTCTTTTCTCTGGAAATCGAAAGGGAAAACAAGCTTTAAAAGGGACAATATCCAGGTGGATTAAAATGGCCATCTTGGAAGGGTACAAAACTCTGCAATTGGACCCTCCACAAGGCTTGAAGGCACACTCTACAAGGGCGTTAGCCACGTCCTGGGCAGAAAGAGCCGGCGCTACCCCAGAGCAGATATGTAAGGCCGCTACGTGGTCAAGCATGTCAACATTCATTCGACACTATCGATTGGATGTCTTGAGTAATCAAGATCAAGCCTTTGGGAGAAAAGTCCTCCAAGCAGTAGTCCCACCCTAATCTGGTGAGTGCTTGCTCATCCTCTCAAGGGCTGTCCTGGAAGACGCCTTGGGAAAAACAGAGTTAGTCTTACCGGAAACTCTGTTTCCAGGAGTCTTCCAGGACAGCACATTCCCACCCTATGCTTGAGGTAGGTATATATATATATATGCATGAATAATGTAAATGGTATATATGTTATTAACTGTAGTTCAGCTCCGTCCTTTGGTTCTTGGATTAAAACTGACCAGATGCCTGAGGGACCGCCTTTTAAAGAGCTGGAGGTGATGTGTTTCCTGTCCAGGGAGGAGCTCCATCTCTCAAGGGCTGTCCTGGAAGACTCCTGGAAACAGAGTTTCCGGTAAGACTAACTCTGTTTTTCTATGGATGTGGGATCCCTTGAAGACTGCCTATGCTGAGTGACTATCCTATTATGCTGAGTGACTATCTTATTCCTCCTCAATGTTCATGTTGATAGCTTCTAAGAATATTTTTGTTTCAGGGCACTACCACCACCGCCTAAGGCCCAATTTTTCTGCCCCTGTTTACACGCCCCTGTTAATTACAATTTTTGATCTAATATTTCACAGCAGGACCCGTTCCTGCACCCACCAAGAGTAACGGTGAGGACTTACAGGGGCAGATTCATAAAGCACTTACACCGTTTTTTTGGTAGATGCACGGCGTAAGTGCAGATTTGGGCCGGCGGATCGCTGCGCCTTACCCAGAGAACCATATTACGCCTCCAAATAGACTTCATCGCCTCGGTGTAACCTTTCCACGCCGGCGCGGCGTTGGTGCAGATTTACGCTGGTCCGATCTGGCGTGGCCATGGTTTTTTGGTTTTAAATATGAAAATTATGTTTTTGGGCCGATTCATAAACTTAAGCTTGTCCGGCGCAGGCTACTCCCGGTGAGCGGAGCTGAAATTTCCGGTGCAAAGTTACCCCTCATAAAAGCAGGGGTAACTTTGCACCAAACTTGCAGAGGTCAGCTGGAGAGCAGCTAAAGCAGCAGCATTACAAACGAACTGAGCAACAACACTTGCTGGACAACACATAGAGGCGGTCCCCATGTTGGGAGAGGCCCTCAATAATTACAGCCCTCTCCTCTGGGCTGAAATTGGTCATCCGCCCACCTGAGGATTCCTCATCGGCCATAACTGCCCCACCACAATGCAAACGACCTAGCTTAGAAAAAAAAAAGCTTCAGTACATTTGCACCTGCAGGGCGGAAGTCTGGGCTGATTCATGGACTGGGCTTTGGTAGTGGGTCGGCGTAGCTCAGGGATCACGCCGGGGCGCAGTTCTGAGCATGTGCAGATTGGGGCATTTACCCCTGGATGTCACTGAGCATGTGCGGTCTAAGATGCGCCCCGGCGTGACCCCTGCGCCACGGTCGGCACTTCATTAGCATAGGGTGACTCCCAGTTGGCCTTACCCCGCCTTACGCCGTCTAAAATCCGCCCCGCTGGGGCATCGTAGACAAAAATAGTTTCTTGAATCACCTAACTGCCTCTCCGCGCTGGACCGGTGTAGTCTAAAAATGATGCACCACGCCGGTGCAAATCTGCACCATTGTATATGAATCTGCCCCACAGTGTTCTGGAACCACCAACACCTAAGGCACGATTTTCCCCTACTTTCATACATCCGACTTACAAACGACTCCTACTTACAAACGGAGGGAGACAACAGGAAGTGAGAGGAAATCTACCCCTAGGAAGGGAAATTCTCTCCTGTAAGAGTTGATATGGGAAAAAGGTGTCTCCTCTCCACTGATGCTTTATCACCAATCCATGTTTCCCTAATAACCCCAAATTTTCTAAATCCAATTGTCATTGGGACAGAAAGTGAGGTGAAATCTTCTGAACACGGGGCACAGACAGCAAAACAAATGTTACAGGGGTGATAACCCTTCCCTATGTTTTCCAAAAAGCTTAAAAATAGTTTTTTTTGTCTGGAGCTACACTTACAAAATGTACCTGTTCCAAATTACAAACAGATTCAACTTAAGAACAAACCTCCAGTCCCTGTCTTGTTTGTAACCCGGGGACCGCCTGTATACTGCTGTTCAGAGTATATAGAGCCTGCGGGCACTTTTCATTTTTCACGTTCGGGCCCCATAAACTTTAACAGTGTTCGAATGTTCGCACAAACTTTCGGTCCATTCGCTTGTTCTGCCACGAACCGGGAGGTGTTAGGCTCCTCCCTACTCACTGGACTTCCAGATTTAGTGGCCACTGAATCTCCTGAGCTCTTCTACAGCTAACCCTCTGTATATTCCTCAAGCGTCACCCCCGCTATCCTGCTGGGCCCCTGGTTTGGCAGTTACTGATGCTCCTTAAGCGTCACCCCCGCTATCCTGCTGGGCCCCTGGCTTGACACTTACTGATGCTCCTCAAGCGTCTCTCCCGCTATCCTGCTGGGCCCCTGGCTTGGCACCTGCTGAAGCTTTCCCACTTCTTCACTGTCCCAGGCTGGTGAGAAGATTGCTCTGGTACTGGCTCCAGCTTACTAACTGTAGTCTCCGGTAACAAGGTGGATGGTCCCTTAGTGGCGACAGCTTCCCCTCCACCTCCGACCACAACTGGTTCCCCGTTCGGCTGAATCTTTACTCTCAGTTGGAATCCAATCCTGCAGTCCCAACCCTGCGCTGCTTCTCTTGCTCCTGGATAGGCCTCAGGCTTCCGGCCTAGCAACCTGGGCGACATAACACAAGTCCACCCAGACAGCTGTCCAGGTGGCACAGAACCCCGATCACCTGACTCCACCCAAATAGGCTCTCCCAGCAGGCCAAGGGACCAAAGAAACCCCTGCCAATTGGCTTGAGACACCCCATCCATTCATAATCCGACCTTGCTTCACCCATGTCTATCTAGTGCCACCTAGTGACAGAAGAGAAAAGGTGCAGCAATCCAAATTTAGAGAGGAATCAGTAGATCTCCTAACAATAAGCAAGGATAACTACCACCTGGTGAACTCAATTTATTAGCCACCCTTCCTAAACACCAGGGTGCTACATGTTCATTACATACTCCTGACCCCATGCACTATATAATCTATATTGTACATTACATACTCCTGACCCCTGCACTATATACTCTATGTTGTACATTACATACTCCTGACCCTCGTCCTATAATCCCCTCATCACTGTCACTCCTATAAAAGACAGTTCTCGTTGTTTCCTCACTCTCTGACTAAGGTCCATGAATAAAGAAATGATCTGGTAGGAGATCAGAGGACCCATTTACTAGTTACCTTGAGGGGGGAATTGTAAGATCCTCAGAGACAAAGCTGCCTGATGTGGGCGGAGTCCTGGTTTAGGGGAACCAATCAGCTCATGTCTAGTAATAATCTTTGTATTTCTATTTTAGTAGGTGGACGGGAGATGAGGAAAACCTCAGAGGATTGTCTCACTTTGTCTCCAGACTGTAAAGTAGAAGATGAGGACATCACACAGTATAGTCCAGGAGAAAACCTGACTACCTCAAATGTCCATCCGGCACCACATAATGTAGATGGACCATCGTATTCCTCTTATCCTGAGGAACCTCAGACTGTGTGGGACGGTGCCGGACCATCGTATTCCTCTTATCCTGAGGAACCTCAGACTGTGCGGGACGGTGCCGGACCATCGTATTCCTCTTATCCTGAGGAACCTCAAACTGTGCGGGACAGTGCCGGACCATTGTATTCCTCTTATCCTGAGGAACCTCAGACTGTGCGGGACGGTGCCGGACCATCGTATTCCTCTTATACTGAGGAACCTCAGACTGTGCGGGACAGTGCCGGACCATTGTATTCCTCTTATCCTTTGGAACCTCAGACTGTGCGGGACAGTGCCGGACCATCGTATTCCTCTTATCCTGAGGAATCTCAGACTGTGCGGGACGGTGCCGGACCATCGTATTCCTCTTATCCTGAGGAACCTCAGACTGTGCGGGACGGTGCCGGACCATCGCATTCCTCTTATCCTGAGGAACCTCAGACTGTGAAGAACTGTACTGTTCTTCTAGCACAGAAGAGGTTTCCATGTCCTGAGTGTGGGAAATGTTTTTCATTGAAGTCCAGTCTTTCCAAACATCAGAGATCTCACACGAGGGAGAAGCCTTTTCCCTGTTCTGAGTGCGGGAAATGTTTTATAGATAAATCACATCTTGACAGACATCGGAGATCTCACACGGGGGAGAAGCCATTTTCCTGTTCTGAGTGCGGGAAATGTTTTTCAGATAAGTCCCATTTTACCACACATCAGAGATCTCACACGGGGGAGTGGCCCTTTTCCTGTTCTGAGTGCGGGAAATGTTTTTCAGAGAAGTTCAATCTTTCCAAACATCAGAGATCACACACGGGGGAGAAGCCCTTTTCCTGTCCTGAGTGTGGGAAATGTTTTTCACAGAAGGCCAATCTTTCCACACATGAGAGATCTCACACGGGGGAGAAGCCTTTTTCCTGTTCTGAGTGCGGAAAATGTTTTTCAGATAAATCCTGTCTTTCCACACATCAGAGATTTCACACGGGGGAGAAGCCTTTTTCCTGTTCTGAGTGTGGAAAATGTTTTTCAGAGAAGTCTAATCTTTCCAAACATCAGAGATCTCACACGGGGGAGAAGCCTTTTTCCTGTTCTGAGTGTGGGAAATGTTTTTCAGTGAAGTCCTATCTTTCCAAACATCAGAGATCACACACGGGGGAGAAGCCTTTTTCCTGTTCTGAGTGCGGAAAATGTTTTTCAGATAAGTCCCATCTTTCCACACATCAGAGAATACACACGGGGGAGAAGCCTTTTTGCTGTTCTGAGTGCGGGAAAAGTTTTTCAGAGAAGTCCAATCTTTCCACACATCAGAGATCTCACACGGGGGAGAAGCCGTATTCCTGTCCTGAGTGCGGGAAATGTTTTTCAGTGAAGTCCCATCTTTCCGCACATCAGAGATCTCACACGGGGGAGAAGCCTTTTTCCTGTCCTGAGTGTGGGAAATGTTTTTCACAGAAGGCCAATCTTTCCACACATCAGAGATCTCACACGGGGGGCAGTGGCGCCCCGTCCATAGGGGGCGCCCGGGCGCCACCCCCCCTCCTGTAGGCACAAAAAAAATGTTTTTTTTTAATTGCCCCTTTAAGAAAAAAAAAATGTCCTTTAACAAAGTCAAATTAGGCGCCTGACACCAGTGCCCTAGGAAGCACCACGTCAATGCAATCACGAGATTGCAGACATGGCGCTTCCTTTGCGGGCTTTTTACCCGCCTTGCGGCGCATTGCAAAGCGCCGATTAGCTTCCCGTGCGTCCCTGGATCCACTATGGGCGCTGGGAGCATTGCTATAGCCGTTACTTGCGGGTTTCATCTTAGAGACGCAAAGAGGAAGTGACGTCACGTCGGCAGCTCCGTTCTTTGCACGGCCCGAGCGGAGCTACGAAGAAGGTAAGAGAAGAGCTGGCTACCACCATGCCTCGTGTACTATGCAGTATGCAGATATCTGGATCCAAATCATCCGAGAACACTGTGTGGAGCGAGGAAATCCCCAGCTACTGTATAACACCAGTGGGGGGAGGAACCAAGATCTTTCTGCCGGGTTCCCGGGGACACAGTTTGCAGTGCACTGAGGTGCTGTGTTATGGGAAGAGAATAGAGATGGATGACCAAGGCTGCCCGAGGTGTAAGACCACCAAATATCGCAACCCCTTCCTGAAACTGATGGTGGATGTGTGCAGACATACTCTGTAAGTGCAGACAGGATACTTTTACTGAGAGCACTGTCATCCATGCTGTGCTGTGTTCCACGGGGGTCCCAGACAGCCATGCTGTGTTGTGTGCACAGGGGCCCCTGACATCCATGCTGTGCTGTGTGCACAGGGGCCCCTGACATCCATGCTGTGCTGTGTACACAGGGGCCCCTGTCATCCATGTTGTGCTGTGTACACAGGGACCCCTGGCATTCTGCACTGTGTACACGGGGGGACCCCTGGCATTCTGCACTGTGTACACGGGGGGGGGACCCCTGGAATTCTGCACTGTGTACACAGGGGAGACCCCTGGCATTCTGCACTGTGTACATGGGGGGGGGACCCCTGGCATTCTGCACTGTGTACACGGGGGGGACCCCTGGCATTCTGCACTGTGTACACGGGGGGTCCTGGCATTTAAAAAAATAAAAATAAATGTTTTAAAGGTGAACTTATTCTTTACTCACGTACTGCAAATCGCTGTAGCTATACGTCATTATTTTGACGCTAAATACCATTGTTATGGCAGCAGCTAGCTTTTTTTGTTTGTTTGCACCCCCCCAAAAATTTTGAGCACCAGCCGCCACTGCACGGGGGAGAAGCCATATTCCTGTCCTGAGTGAGGGAAATGTTCCTCACTGAAGTCCTGTCTTCCTGTACATCAGGGGTCCCACACAACCCTCGAGGTGTATTAGTGAGTGCGAGAAATGTCTTGTATATGAATGTTGCTGGACATGTGTGGAAGAAGCACACCCTGATATACACCTCAGATATACTCCATAGCTGATCTTCATCATGTAAGAAACACTTCATAAGGAGATCAGAGATCACCAAAGACATGGATGAAGTGTTGTACCGTGTTGGCCATTGATAGCAGGAGAAAAATAAAAATGGAGTCATTCTCTCATTGGCTGAGTACATTTTGTGGTGGAAGATTTCACAGACATTTAGGGATCTATTATAAAACAAATTGTAGAATTAATGTGACACGCGTTCCTCCAATCATGACACATATTGGATCATCGGCTCCATCTAGTGGCAAAAATCTGGCCCTGTGGTTTTAATACCGACCATTGACGTAAAACAGAAAATACCACATTTGGCCATTAGATGGCGCTAAGTACCATAGAAATTGTCTCCATCTAGTGGCCAAATGCAATCATTTCTATTTTAAATGAATGGAAACCATTCGACCAGCACAGCAAATATCCTAAAAACATTCATCTTTCCCCCATTCACACAGAAGGAATGTACATGGACTTTCCCCGGGGGAATTGCTATGCACATATTTTATGAATAGACCCCTAAATGTCAGGAGACGTTTATATAAAGATGGGAAGTGTGACGGTATTAGAATGATATCCCCGTCAAGCATTCCCTTCTCCCCATACAAGAACATCCCCTCCTGGAATCGCCATAATAAGCCACACATGCCAAGGCTTAATGCTGGAACAAGACACTTTAATGACACAAAAACTCAGCTTATATGTGGTTACAACCTGTTAGGAACGCCCCCCCTCACACAGTGGGGTTTCCCATACAGATTATAGGAGACAAGTCGGAGCTGACCATGCAGACACATTTCTTAAGATAAAGACATCAGTGGAGTTAATTACTACACTGAAGCAATCAGAATAATTAACATACTACTTCTCTAATCATTTAGCCTGATGATACAATACACATCTTTTAAGGGTAAACGCAGATCTTCTTCACACAACACAATAGATCAATTAACGTTTAGAATAGTGAGGGGACATTAGCACTTCAATAACCTGTTAGAGGAATGAATCACACATGAAATTCCTTTCTACCTCTACACACATGGCTAGCAGGGAGCAGTAAACTGAGACATATAGGCAAATGCATCACAATGGCCCCCCTTTTTCTCCCTGCTCCGGCAAACCCGGTTGGACCTTTCCTGGTCCAGTAGGGTTGACGGGTTCAGAGCTTTTAGTCCGAGGTTAACTCCGTTTGGCATAACTGACCTCCCTTGGCAACTGCTTCCGACTCAGGTATGCCACTGGGTCGTCAGATCACACGCCGGTCAGTCCCCAAGTCTTTGTGCGATCTGCAGAGTCACCAGAAGTCAGTGTGAAGACGGCAAATGGGTCTGTGCACCGCCATCTAGGTGTCCCGCTATGGGAGGGGGCAGGTTATAGCTCTGAAGTGACAATCACAGGAGATTCATAAAAGAAAAAGTTATATTTGTTGAAATGCTGTAGCACTGGTGCTCAGAGTTCGGGGGGGGGGGGAGATCAGTGCCCCATAAGGTCAGCCACCCCCTGCTCCCTCCGCAGCCGCCGCTTCTCCTCTTGGAGCTTCTCCAGCTCCATCTCCAGTTCATGGAGCCTGGGGGGGTCAGCCTGCTGTGACCTCAGGTGGTTGTTCTCCTCCTCCATGCGGCTTATGCACTCCTCCAGCTCTATGTACTCACGGATCAGCTCCTGCTTGCTCATGTCCTGCAGGCTCTCCACGTGGTCCTTCATCATCAGGAACTGGGTGGTGGTGTAAGGGGCCACCGGTGGGCCCTTGGTGAACATCTCGGCCCGCATCTGGGACGCCCGCTGCGACTCCCTCTCCTCCAGTCGCTTCTTCTCCTCCCAGGTCAGCTTGTTATACGGCTTCCAGGACCTCTTCTTCTTGGGGGGTAGCCGGCGGTGCCTCTTTCTGCCCAGCTCCCTCCAGGGCCCCTCCGTCTCATGGCTGTCGCCCATGACCAGCTGACAATGGTGTTCCCTGTTGTCCGTAATACCAGATTGTACCGTGAGGACTTCGTAAATGGTGTCCAATGGTTCTTCCGGACCCAGCTCCTGGAGATCCCAAGCCGAGTCTACACAATGGGCTGCTGCTGGTGGGCGGTACCCAGGTTGAGACCAATTTGACCTGGTGTTGTCGTTCATGGGGCAATTCTGCTTGAAGTGACCCAGCTGTTTGCACCGGAAGAAGCGTTGTTCGTTGTCCCCCTGGCGTGGATAGCGAGGGCTAGATGTCCACGGTCTGTTAGGAGGTTGGTATCTAGCGGCTGGTGGGTGTGAAGGCACCGTTGGTCGTGGAGGTTGTACCCGTGGTGTGACCTGGTTTGTCTTGCGAGTATCCGCATATTCATCCGCCAACTTCGCGGCCTCTGGTAGAGTCATGGGCCTGCGATCTCTCACCCAATCTTTGACATCCGTCTGGATGTGATTGTGAAATTGCTCCAGGAGCATTAGTTGCAAAATGTCCTCTGCGGTGGTGGCCTGGCTGCTGTTAACCCAGTTAGAGGCCGACAGGGACAACTGGCATGCCCATTCCGCGTAAGAGTCTTTCGTGGTTTTGCGTGAGTCCCTGAACTTCTGTCGGTGGGACTCTGGGGTTACTGCATAACGAGTCAGGAGCGCTTCTTTAACCCTGGCGTAGCTATGGATATCCTGATCTGGCACGGTCCGGAAAGCATCAGAAGCTTTGCCTGACAGTTTGCCTAACAATATTGCAACCCACTCTCCTCTAGCTATTCGGTGCAGGTTACATTGTCGCTCAAAATCTGCCAGGTAGTTATCAATCTCACAGTCCTTTTCATCAAAAGCTTTAAAAGCGCTAAAAGGAATCTTCCTTGCGTCTGCTGTGCTGTACTCACTGTTTGGAGAAGGTGCGGCTGCTTGTTGGACTGCTGCCAGTTTTAACTGTAGCTCTGCGTCTCTTATTTGTTTATCCTTCTGTAGTTCTGCGTCTCTTATTTGTTTAGCCTCCTGTAGTTCAGCGTCTCTTATTTGTTTAGCCTCCTTCGCTAACAGGTCCATCACTTTCAGCACCACATCCGCTGTTGGGTTTGGACCGAACCAAGCTAGCTTCTCTCTCATTAGCTTGTTGGTTGGTTACTCCTCCTGAATCACTGGTCTCTCCATCTCTTGTACTGCTGGCGTTGCTGCAATCCCGTCCTCCTGGTCTAGCTCCATTAATTCTGCTATGATGACCCGCTTGGTTTTGTTGCTAGCAATCCTTCCACGAACTTCCAGTAGTTCTTCCAGTGTCTCCGGGTGTAAAGGGGAATAGAAGGAAAAATCCCGCTGCTGCCAACCATTTGTGACGGTATTAGAATGATATCCCCGTCAAGCATTCCCTTCTCCCCATACAAGAACATCCCCTCCTGGAATCGCCATAATAAGCCACACATGCCAAGGCTTAATGCTGGAACAAGACACTTTAATGACACAAAAACTCAGCTTATATGTGGTTACAACCTGTTAGGAACGCCCCCCCTCACACAGTGGGGTTTCCCATACAGATTATAGGAGACAAGTCGGAGCTGACCATGCAGACACATTTCTTTAGATAAAGACATCAGTGGAGTTAATTACTACACTGAAGCAATCAGAATAATTAACATACTACTTCTCTAATCATTTAGCCTGATGATACAATACACATCTTTTAAGGGTAAACACAGATCTTCTTCACACAACACAATAGATCAATTAACGTTTAGAATAGTGAGGGGACATTAGCACTTCAATAACCTGTTAGAGGAATGAATCACACATGAAATTCCTTTCTACCTCTACACACATGGCTAGCAGGGAGCAGTAAACTGAGACATATAGGCAAATGCATCACAGGAAGTATGGAGCAGATAAATGAATAGACCTCCTAGCAATGTTATTACCAGGCTGCAGCTAGGGGGAGCACTAATGTGTGAGCACAGCAGAGTGATCCCATCTAGCTCACATTAACCCTTTCACTGTCAGTTGTTTTTGCACATTTTGGGTCTGAAGATTAGATAAAACACCCAAACATATATTATGTGAAAGCAGAGGCCCTGGAGAATAAAATGGTGGTGATTGTTAAGGTGTTCCTCGTACACAAATTTCCCCTTAATATCCGGGTTTATTTTCTCCTTTTCCCCCATTTTCTATGGTGTGATCTTTTCTACAATACTTTGTTATAATAATGTAACACGTTGTGTATTGTATTGTACGACTCCGCCTCCACATTCCAGACAAGTCATTTTCCTGACCAATCGCATTTCTACCTTTTTACTATTTCCTAATTCTATGACTGTAATCTGTTTAAAAGTAAAATTATAATAAAAAAATGGATGTGTGTGTCGGTAGTGTAAGGCTTGCTAGAGTTCCCCCATAATATCAATGCATTGTAAGGCTTGATAGAGTTCCCCCATAATATCAATGCATTGTAAGGCTTGATAGAGTTCCCTCATAATATCAATGCATTGTAAAGCTTGCTAGAGTTCCCCCATAATATCAATGCATTGTAAGGCTTGCTAGAGTTCCCCCATAATATCAATACATTGTAAGGCTTGCTAGAGTTCCCCCATAATATCAATACATTGTAAGGCTTGCTAGAGTTCCCCCATAATATCAATGCATTGTAAGGCTTGCTAGAGTTCCCCCATAATATCAATGCAATGTAATGCCGCGTACACACGATCACTTTTCGGCATGAAAAAAAAGTCATTTTTTAAAAACGTCATTTAAAATGATCGTGAGTGGGCTTTACATCGTTTTCCGTCTTTTGAAAAACGACAAAAAAAATTTGAACATGCTTCAATTTTTTATGTCATTTTTTAAAATGTAATTTTTCGTGTTGTAAAAAATGATCGTGTGTGGGCAAAAAGGATGTTTTAAACCCGCACATGCCCAGAAGCAAGTTATGAGACGGGAGCGCCCGTTCTGGTAAAACTACCATTCATAATGGAGTAAGCACATTCATCACGCTGTAACAGACAAAAAAGCGTGAATCGTCTTTTACTAACAAGTAACCAGCTAAAAGCAGCCTCAAGGCGAATAGAACTTCCCCTTTAGAGTGCCGTCGCTTTGTTCATCATTTTTCAAAAACGATGGTGTGTGGGCAACATCATTTTTAATGATGAAGTTGGAAACATTTCGTTTTTTTTCATGATGAAAAATTACATTTTTTTTCATGCCGAAAAAGTGATCGTGTGTACGGGGCATAAGACTTGCTAGAGTTTCCCCATAATATCAATGCATTGTAAGGCTTGCTAGAGTTCTCCCATAATATCAATGCTTGTAGAGATGTATCCTATAACCCAGAACCGTTAGGATTAATTACACAGAAGCTAGAAACAGCCTTGCAATATGTTATTGTGTACGTGAAATAGAACAAATACATCTTGCATAACAAGATAGGGCATGCGGTAGAACAAGTCTTAGCTGGTTACACGCTCAGGAATATTGTGTAATTGTGACGTACTGTATTACTTGTATAAACTAATTTCTTTACTACGATTAGCTGAACCAAGGGCGTTCCTTTTCTTGTATGTTTTGAATAAGTGCAGTGCCCACGAGGATACCATATCCCTGTGTGTGTGTCTTGACTAACCGATGCATCAGAGAGTCTCCATACATCCAGAAGTCCTGAAGCCCGGGTCCAGTTGAACCACCAACCTCACAGGTGGAATGAGAAGAATTGCTGGTGGTGTTGTCACCTGTCACAGCCGTCACACCTGGTTTCCCGGCCAATGCACCAGATAAATGTTACAGCAAAACGGCTCTTTGAGTTCTGGGAAACCAGGAATGGACTCCTGACACGGACTCAAGGAAAACAAACCTTTTATTTCACCAGGGAAATGACCCAGCACCGACTTCCTGCTTCTGTGATTCCGACCTAACACGTTCTTGCAGCCGGTCTATAATCTCTCAGTCAAATGTTCCCTTTGGCCCATAGCAGGGCCAATCTTTTTCACACAATACATCTAATCTTTTAGGACTGAGTTTCAGTTTGCAGCCTTTGCAGAAACCCTTCTTAAAATGTGCGGTTAAACACTGTAAGGGGACAAAACGAATGACTGGTTTCCACCCATTATGTAGCCTACAGACACTAAGACAGACACAGAGGGTTGGGTAAGGTTTTAAGAATCCGGTGAGGGGTCTGAATTCTCTACACAAATAGAGTTACTACACAACACTTTCCCCTATCAGCGACTGACGCAGTCTTCCGGGTGAGAAAGGTGCTTACACGGGGGGTCCACACTCACTTCGTTGCTGAGCAACGTCTCATACAGACACAATTCATACCAACCTCTACCACTCAATTGTTCTTGACTGAGTTCTGCCCGAGAAGCGCAACCTTCCAATGGGTTTTCCTCGGGAGATGATCAGGCTCTCCTTCCCTCAAATATCGTTGAGAGGCCCCATCTGACAGATATCCCAAATCAAAAAGTAGAGATCTCACCTGTTCCTGATGTTGGAGCTCCAATTGTTTGGTTCCCGAGTCCGATTTGAGACAGGGTGGTCCTGGAGCAGACAATTGAGATGTAGCGTGATCTCCCAGACAATTGGTCTGGGAGGGGGCGCCAGAGACGACGCGGCAACTCAAGAGGCTGTCTCCAGCAGGCCAGTCACCGTGGGTCTGGTGGAATGCCACCTGCCACACCTGGTCTCCTGGCCAACAAACCAGATAAATGTTGCCGCAAAATGGCTTTTTGAGTTCTGGGAAATCAGGAATGGACTCCGGACACAGACTCCAGGAAAACAAACCTTTTGTTTAACCAGCAAAATGACTTTGCACCGACTCCTGACAGAATGCCAAGTGGGCTCTTATAGGTGTTTACAACGTATATACACTGCTCAAAAAAAATGGAAGGAACACTTGAAAACACATCAGATCTCAACAGGGAAAAATATCATGTTGGATATCTATACTGGTATGGACTGGGTAATGTGTTGGAATCTATACTGGTATGGACTGGGTAATGTGTTGGGATCTATACTGGTATGGACTGGGTAATGTGTTGGGATCTATACTGGTATGGACTGGGTAATGTGTTAGGATCTATACTGGTATGGACTGGGTAACGTGTTGGGATCTATACTGGTATGGACTGGGTAACGTGTTGGGATCTATACTGGTATGGACTGAGTAATGTGTTTGGATCTATACTGGTATGGACTGGATAATGTGTTTGGATCTATACTGGTATGGACTGGGTAATGTGTTAGGATCTATACTGATATGGACTGGGTAACGTGTTGGGATCTATACTGGTATGGACTGGGTAATGTGTTTGGATCTATACTGGTATGGACTGGGTAATGTGTTAGGATCTATACTGGTATGGACTGGGTAATGTGTTAAGATCTATACTGGTATGCAGTGGCGGCTGGTGGCGGCTCTCCTTTACTCGCTTCTGTCAGATGCGAGAGAGGAAATGTCGATAAATGTCTCTTCCTGTATACACTGTGATCAGCCGTGATTGGGCACAGCTGATCACGTGGTAAAGAGCCTCTATCAGAAACTTTTTATCGAGATCGTGTTTTGCGGTGTGTCAGACTGACACACAACAATAGTGATTGTCGCGCTGCACGCCCCCATAGGGCACGTGATCGAGGCTTATCCTGCTGGACATCATATGACGCCCAGTCAGGATGACTGAACCACTTCCTGGCCTTCATTTTGCTATAGGCCGGGTAGGAAGTGGTTAAAAAGCCTTCACAGGTCATCAGGTTAAAGGTAACTCTGAATAATGGGCCTAGAGTGCAGGGGTCAGGAGTATATCATATACAGAGGTCAGGAGTATATCATATACAGAGGTCAGTAGTATATCATATACAGTGGTCAGGAGTATATCATATACAGGGCTCAGGAGTATATCATATACAGGGGTCAGGAGTATATCATATACAGAGGTCAGGAGTATATCATATACAGGGGTCAGGAGTATATCATATACAGGGGTCAGGAGTATATCATATACAGGGGTCAGGAGTATATCATATACAGGGGTCAGGAGTATATCATATACAGAGGTCAGGAGTATATCATATACAGTGATCAGGAGTATATCATAGACAGAGGTCAGGAGTATATCATATACAGAGATCAGGAGTATATCATATACAGAGGTCAGGAGTATATCATATACAGGGGTCAGGAGTATATCCTATACAGAGGTCAGGAGTATATCATATACAGAGGTCAGGGTCTTCTACTGACAATAATTAGAGAGAAAAATCTCTCCTGTACGGTTCTCTCCTTGACATATCGTAGAATGAAGCCGTATTGTTCTTTCAGTGTCATCATCCCGTGTTCTGTCCATTTCCACACCGACACCAACATCTCCTCCACCATCCCGCTGTATTTGTTGTCTCACCATGTTTCCAATGATGGAGATCCAGAGACTGACCGGAGTCTTCTTCTCCATGTCACCAGACCACCTCTTCCTCTACTATTGGGGTGCTGGGCCTTTCTATGACTACTCGGGACCCCCAACCTCTTCTATAGGATTGTGAAGATTGTATCCTATTTACTAAGAAGCTGAAGAAGATGTCCATGATGTAGATGAGGGTCACATATAGTATGAGCAGCATCACCCTTCACTCTGTCACCAAGACCTAGTCTGGCAATGCTCAGAATAATACCAATTAGTCTCTGACCAATCTCACGGTTTGGATGGAATTTCTCCTTATATCAGTGGTCAGTGTAGTGGTCCCTTACACTGGTGACCAATGGGAGAAGGACCCTCTTATATGTCATCAATGGGAAGACTGCCCTCCTTACAGATCATTGATGTCAATTGTTACTGAGAGACAGAAATTGTCCATTGCTCAAGGAACCCCTAGAACCCTTTGGAGGAACCCTGGCTGAGAAAGGCTGGACTAGGCAGTAATATATTTCTCTCCCCCTTGCATACCTCCCAACTTTGGAACATGGGAATGAGGGACACCTAGGGATAGAAAACATATGCGGAGTGCACCGCGACAAAAATGTGTGTGGATAAAATGTGCTTAATTATGAGGTGGCTTAAAAAAGCATGGTTAAACAGAGACTAAATGTGATGGCTGCATTGGTTTTCTTTTTCTTTCTTTTTTAGGCTTTCTTCTATTTTCATCTGATGATCCAGCTAGTACATCTGTTGTTTTTCAAAAAAAAAAACAAGCTGTCCTGCAGATGTAGCAGTTAGTGTGTTGAGACAAACTATTTACCACTGACAGGGGTGCTTACAATGATCAGCTTTTATTTAATCTGTGTGCAACACCTTATAAAGTGTTAGTGTATCTAAATCTGCTAGTCCGGCTAACACTCCCCTCCCCCCAGACTGACAATGCTGCCATCCAAAGGTGCCCCCTGTGTTCCTTATTCCAGAGTGTCGGCACGCTAATACAGGAGGTGTGTTGCTGGCCAAATCACCAGGTGACAACAGAGGGGGAAAAAAGCCTAAAAAGTAAAATTATTGCAGCCACCACATCTAATGATTGGTAACCTGGCCTGCAATATACATTTTCTTTTTTTTTTTGGGGGGGGGGGGGTAATACCGCTTTAAGTCTACATATGGTATATGGTGTACACAGTCTGCAGTCCTTGTACCCACAAAATACTCCCTCATTTCTGTGCTATGAGGCCCCGTACACACGTCCGAGGAACTCGACGTGCCAAACACATCGAGTTCCTCGTCGAGTTCAGTGTGGAAGCCGGCGAGATCTCGGTGGGCCGACTTTCCTCATTGAACAACGAGGAAATAGAGAACATGTTCTCTTTTCGGCCCGACGAGTTCCTCGTCGGCTTCCTCGCTGAAAAGTGTACACACGACCGAGTTTCTCAGTAGAATCCAGCTCTGATCGAGTTTCTGGCTGAATTCTGCCGAGAAACTCTGTCGTGTGTACAGGGCCTGAGTGAGAGGCTCACTGACATAAACCTGCCATGTATACACTCAGATACAGACAAGGACTGGTGTATATTTAGTCCCCCTTCACTTCAGAAGTCCGAACTTTGACATCAGGTGTCCTCCTTCACATTAAAGCACGCCTCTTTTCACACCATGAGTCCCCTCCTTCATTCACATCAGCAGTTCCTCCTTACATCAGGAGTCCCTTCTTCAAATGATTGGTCCCCCTTTCATATCAGGAGTTCCTCCGTTCACATGAGGAGTGTCTTCCTTCACAATAGAATCCCCCAAATGGCAGAGTTCCCCTTTCACATCAGGAATCCCCTCTTGTATTAAGAGTCCCCCTTTAAATCAGGTGTTCCCCTTTCACATCAGAGTCCCCCTTTCACATCAGGAATCCCCTCTTGTATTAAGAGTCCCCCATTAAATCAGGTGTTCCCCTTTCACATCAGAGTCCCCCTTTCACATCAGGAATCCCCTCTTGTATTAAGAGTCCCCCATTAAATCAGGTGTACCCCTTTCACATCAGAGTCCCCCTTTACAGTAGGAGTTCCGCCTTCACATCAGTAGCGGTCCTTTAAATTAGGATCCCCTATACTTAACATCTGTATTTCCCCTTTCCCATTAGGGACTGGGACAGGGATCCTAAGCTTAGGATGTAGGGAGCTGATAGGGAGGTACTGCAGGCTGGATTATAATGTTACAGTGTGAAGTGGAGGGAGTTGGGCTGTGGATGGGGAAATATCTAGGAAATGGAGGAGTCTATCAGGAATTAGTGGCAGGGAAAGGGGGAATGCTGGTGACTGAACCAGAGTGCCTGTGAGAAGGGAGGTCTGATGTGTCAGGACAGGAATGATTTATGACTGAGAAGGAGAGATCTGTATTCAGATCGGAGATGCTCCTGATTGCAGAGAAAGGAGAATCGGAGGAGCTGGAGAATCAGTTGTGGGGAAGGAAAGCAGAGAACATATGTGGCTGAACCAGGATGGCAGGGAGGGGAGATCTGTATTCAGATCGGAGATGCTCCTGATTGCAGAGAAAGGCGAATCGGAGGAGCTGGAGAATTAGTTGTGGCGAAGGAAAGCAGAGAACATATGTGGCTGAACCAGGATGACAGGGAGGAGAGATCTGTATTCAGATCGGAGATGCTCCTGATTGCAGAGAAAAGAGAATCGGAGGAGCTGGAGAATTAGTTGTGGGGAAGGAAAGCAGAGAACATATGTGGCTGAACCAGGATGGCAGGGAGGAGAGATCTGTATTCAGATCGGAGATGCTCCTGATTGCAGAGAAAGGAGAATCGGAGGAGCTGGAGAATTAGTTGTGGGGAAGGAAAGCAGAGAACATATGTGGCTGAACCAGGATGGCAGGGAGGAGAGATCTGTATTCAGATCGGAGATGCTCCTGATTGCAGAGAAAGGAGAATCGGAGGAGCTGGAGAATTAGTTGTGGGGAAGGAAAGCAGAGAACATATGTGGCTGAACCAGGATGGCAGGAAGGAGAGATCTGTATTCAGATCGGAGATGCTCCTGATTGCAGAGAAAGGAGAATCGGAGGAGCTGGAGAATTAGTTGTGGGGAAGGAAAGCAGAGAACATATGTGGCTGAACCAGGATGGCAGGGAGGAGAGATCTGTATTCAGATCGGAGATGCTCCTGATTGCAGAGAAAGAAGAATCGGAGGAGCTGGAGAATTAGTTGTGGGGAAGGAAAGCAGAGAACATATGTGGCTGAACCAGGATGGCAGGGAGGAGAGATCTGTATTCAGATCGGAGATGCTCCTGATGGGAGAGAAAGGAGAATCGGAGGAGCTGGAGAATCAGTTGTGGGGAAGGAAAGCAGAGAACATATGTGGCTGAACCAGGATGGCAGGGAGGAGAGATCTGTATTCAGATCGGAGATGCTCCTGATTGCAGAGAAAGGAGAATCGGAGGAGCTGGAGAATTAGTTGTGGGGAAGGAAAGCAGAGAACATATGTGGCTGAACCAGGATGGCAGGGAGGAGAGATTGTGCAGACCAAAGGAGAATGGGGGGGGGGGTTGTACCATCCATTCTCCATCTAAAAATAATCATCTTGTCCCCTGCTACTACAAATACTCTCATCCTCAGAAAAATCACCTTTAATACTCTAACCCCCCCCCCTAATTGTGTCCTAAGTGTCCCTAGAGCACTCTTCTCTCCCACAGACCTCAGATACAGCAGTGTCTTGTCCTTCTTCCTAGGCTCCTCCTCTAGACATGTCAGAGCCTAGGGGGGGAGCTGATTTGTAACCCTTTCTATGGGCAGCTGGGAGGAGAGATGCAGTTTGCTGAAGGGGTATGGAAGCAGAGGCGGCTCTCTAATTAGGCAAATTAGGCGGTCGCCTTAGGCCTCGCCCCCACAAGGGCCTCGCGGCCGCCTAATTTGCCCATACCGCAACTTCAATGTTTTGCCGGGACCGTCTTGCATATGATCCAGAGTCCTGCAATGCCCGCGGCTTGTGCGGGTTGTCTTCGTTCCCGCACGCCGCAAACTCCTCTCCACTGTGCATTGCAGCCGGCCCGGCATCTCTCCCCAGCTGCCTCCTAACACACAGTGCAGTGAGTGCACTGCGGAGCGGAGGACACTGAACCCGCCCCTCCTCCTTCTGTGCTGTAATGTTTTCCTGTGCACAGAGGTCAGAGGAGGAGGCGGCGGGAAGGAGGCACACCACCTGTAATGAATGGCGAGCGCGCTGGTCTTCTGAGTAATCTAAAAGTACGTTTTACACAGGAGGGGGGCATGAAGAAGAGGGTAAGGGACGGGGACAAGCAAATAGTTCACTTGGAGTGATTTGGGGGAGAGGATATCCATCCGCCCCGATCTAATCCCAGCTCAATCTATCCCCCCCCATACCATCCCAGCTCCATCTATCCCCCCCATACCATCCCAGCTCCATCTATCCCCCCCATACCATCCCAGCTCCATCTATCCCCCCATACCATCCCAGCTCCATCTATCCCCCCATACCATCCCAGCTCCATCTATCCCCCCCCATACCATCCCAGCTCCATCTATCCCCCCATACCATCCCAGCTCCATCTATCCCCCCATACCATCCCAGCTCCATCTATCCCCCCCATACCATCCCAGCTCCATCTATCCCCCCCCATACCATCCCAGCTCCATCTATCCCCCCATACCATCCCAGCTCCATCTATCCCCCCATACCATCCCAGCTCCATCTATCCCCCCAATACCATCCCAGCTCCATCTAACCCCCCCCATACCATCCCAGCTCCATCTATCCCCCCAATACCATCCCAGCTCCATCTATCCCCCCCATACCATCCCAGCTCCATCTATCCCCCCCATACCATCCCAGCTCCATCTATCCCCCCCATACCATCCCAGCTCCATCTATCCCCCCCATACCATCTCAGCTCCATCTATCCCCCCCCATACCATCCCAGCTCCATCTATCCCCCCCATACCATCCCAGCTCCATCTATCCCCCCATACCATCCCAGCTCCATCTATCCCCCCATACCATCCCAGCTCCATCTATCCCCCCCATACCATCCCAGCTCCATCTATCCCTCCATACCATCCCAGCTCCATCTATCCCCCCCCATACCATCCCAGCTCCATCTATCCCCCCCATACCATCCCAGCTCCATCTATCCCCCCATACCATCCCAGCTCCATCTATCCCCCCCATACCATCCCAGCTCCATCTACCCCCCCCCCATACCATCCCAGCTCCATCTATCCCCCCCATACCATCCCAGCTCCATCTATCCCCCCATACCATCCCAGCTCCATCTATCCCCCCCATACCATCCCAGCTCCAACTATCCCCCCAATACCATCCCAGCTCCATCTAACCCCCCCATACCATCCCAGCTCCATCTATCCCCCCCATACCATCCCAGCTCCATCTATCCTCCCATACCATCCCAGCTCCATCTATCCCCCCCATACCATCCCAGCTCCATCTATCCCCCCCATACCATCCCAGCTCCATCTATCCCCCCCATACCATCCCAGCTCCATCTATCCCCCCCATACCATCCCAGCTCCATCTATCCCCCCATACCATCCCAGCTCCATCTATCCCCCCATACCATCCCAGCTCCATCTATCCCCCCCATACCATCCCAGCTCCATCTATCCCCCCATACCATCCCAGCTCCATCTATCCCCCCCATACCATCCCAGCTCCATCTATCCCCCCCATACCATCCCAGCTCCATCTATCCCCCCCATACCATCCCAGCTCCATCTATCCCCCCCCATACCATCCCAGCTCCATCTATCCCCCCCATACCATCCCAGCTCCATCTATCCCCCCATACCATCCCAGCTCCATCTATCCCCCCATACCATCCCAGCTCCATCTATCCCCCCCATACCATCCTAGCTCCATCTAACCCCCCCATACCATCCCAGCTCCATCTATCCCCCCATACCATCCCAGCTCCATCTATCCCCCCCATACCATCCCAGCTCCATCTATCCCCCCCATACCATCCCAGCTCCATCTATCCCCCCCATACCATCCCAGCTCCATCTATCCCCCCATACCATCCCAGCTCCATCTATCCCCCCATACCATCCCAGCTCCATCTATCCCCCCATACCATCCCAGCTCCATCTATCCCCCCCCATACCATCCCAGCTCCATCTATCCCCCCCCCCCATACCATCCCAGCTCCATCTACCCCCCCATACCATCCCAGCTCCATCTATCCCCCCCCATACCATCCCAGCTCCATCTATCCCCCCCATACCATCCCAGCTCCATCTATCCCCCCCATACCATCCCAGCTCCATCTATCCCCCCCCATACCATCCCAGCTCCATCTATCCCCCCCATACCATCCCAGCTCCATCTATCCCCCCATACCATCCCAGCTCCATCTATCCCCCCATACCATCCCAGCCCCATCTATCCCCCCATACCATCCCAGCTCCATCTATCCCCCCCCCATACCATCCCAGCTCCATCTATCCCCCCCATACCATCCCAGCTCCATCTATCCCCCCATACCATCCCAGCTCCATCTATCCCCCCCATACCATCCCAGCTTCATCTATCCCCCCATACCATCCCAGCTCCATCTATCCCCCCCCCATACCATCCCAGCTCCATCTATCCCCCCATACCATCCCAGCTCCATCTATCCCCCCCATACCATCCCAGCTCCATCTATCCCCCCATACCATCCCAGCTCCATCTATCCCCCCCATACCATCCCAGCTCCATCTATCCCCCCCATACCATCCCAGCTCCATCTATCCCCCCATACCATCCCAGCTCCATCTATCCCCCCATACCATCCCAGCTCCATCTATCCCCCCCATACCATCCCAGCTCCATCTATCCCCCCCCCATACCATCCCAGCTCCATCTATCCCCCCCATACCATCCCAGCTCCATCTATCCCCCCCCCCCATACCAAAGCAGGGGCAAGTCATGTTAAGGTATGGATGTCGGAAACGTACGAACAGCGTCGTATTTTACGTCGTTTGCGTAAGTCGTACGTGAATGGGGCTGGGCGTAGGTTACGTTCACGTCGACAAAGCATTGAGCCAACGTATTTTGGGGAGTATTTGCGATGTGACTCTGAGCATGCGCGTGCATGTGCCGTTCGATCGCCTATTCATTTGCATGGGATCACGGCTCATTTCAATACAACACGCCCACTGCCTGGATCATTTGAATTAGGCGGGCTTACGCCGGCCCATATACGCTATGCCGCCGTAACTTCGGGCGCAAGTTCCTTCTGAATATGCTACTCGCCTGACTAAGTTACGGCAGCGTAGCACATATGAGATGCGATACGCCCGAATAAAGATACGCGATTCTTTCTGAATCCCGGCATCCATGTTCAGCAGACAAACAAGTCTCGTCTCGTTGTGAGCAGCTGGAATATCTGATATCTATATCCAGACTGAGAGGAAGCGGTATATGACAGAAGCACTCAGTGGAGTGTGGGGGACGTTCTGTTACAGTGGGCACAGTGAGCAGAGGCTGCAATGGTGGGCACAGGTGAGGTTGCAATGGTGGGCACAGGTGAGGCTGCAATGGTGGGCACAGGTGAGGTGAGGCTGAAAGGGTGGGCACAGGTGAGGTGAGGCTGAAAGGGTGGGCATAGGTGAGGCTGCAATGGTGGGCACAGTGAGCACAGGGTGCAATAGTGGGCACAGTGAGCAGAGGCTACAATGGTGGGCACAGGTGAGGCTGCAATGGTGGACACAGGTGATGTGAGGCTGCAATGGTGGGCATAGGTGAGGCTGCATTGATGGGCACTGGTGAGGCTGCACTGATAAAGTTGTTATTAATATTTATTTTTTTAACTTAATTCTGCATAACACATTTAAGTGTCATTTCATGAGATGATTTATGAGGGCGTGTTTAGAGGTGGAATTTTGAGCCTTGCTGGCAGTGCGAGCAGAGCACAAAGGACGCTCTAGGGTGTCTTCTTTCAGAAAATATATCACGTTTTGGGGGTTTTATATAATGTTCAGGCCTAAAGGCCTAAAGAAGAATAAGCCGCTCGGGCGCAGGGCGATCGTTGGTGTTGTGTGTCGCTCTGACAAACCGCATCTCCAGTCTCAGTAAAGAGCCTAATGCCCTGTACACACGATCGGAAATTCCGACAAGAAAACCGTGGATTTTTTTACGACGGAATGTTGGCTCAAACTTGTGTTGCATACACACGGTCACACAAATCTTGTCGGAAATTCCGAATGTCAAGAACGCGGTGACGTACAATATGTACGATGAGCCGAGATCAATAAAGTTCAATAGGCAGTTCGGCTCTTTTGCTTGACTCTGAGCATGTTTTTTTTTTTTGTGTGTAAGAATTGCATACAGACGATCAGAATTTCCGACAAAGAACTTTTTCCGTCGGAAAAATGGAGAACCTGCTCTCAATCTTTTGTTGGCGGAAATTCCGACAGCACATGTCCGATGGAGCATAAACACGGTCAGAATTTCCGACCAAAAGCTCACATCGAAGATTTCCTGCCGGAATTTCCGATCGTGTGTATGCAGCATAAGACGTTGGCTCTTCACCATGTGATCAGCTGTGTCCAATCAAAGCTAATCACATCGTAACCAGAAAGTGATGGTTATCGACTTTCCTTTATTCAATCTGACAAGGCATGAGTAGAGGAGAGCCAATCAGTGTCTCTCCTGACAGGGGGGATCTGCACTGATATTCAGCATTGATTATCAGTACAGCCCCATCGCCAGTGATGACCACCAGTGCCCACCAGCCATGCCAATCAGTGACCGCCAGGCATGCCTATCAGTGCCCATCAGGGATGCCAGTCAGTGCCCACCAGTGATGCCAGTCAGTGCCCATCAGGGATGCCAGTCAGTGCCCATCAGGGATGCCAGTCAGCGCCCACCAGGGATGCCAGTCAGTGCCCACCAGTTATGCCAGTCAGTGTCCACCAGTAATGCCAGTCAGTGCCCACCAGTGATGCCAGTCAGTGTCCACCAGTGATGCCAGTCAGTGCCCACCAAAGAAATAGAAAACATACTTATTTACAGCATTTTTTTTATTATTTTTATTAAGCTTATAAAGATTATATTACATCAACAAAGCCTATCGGGAATACCCAGGCTAGAAATAAAAACAAAACACACACACAATTATAACCTAATAACACAAGGTATATTTACAATATTTTTTTAACAGAAATAAAGAAAAACTTTATTTTTTTCAACATTTTCTGTCTTTTTTATTTGTGGCACAACAAATAAAACCCCAGAGGTGATCAAATACCACCAAAAGAAAGCTCTATTTGGGGGGGAAAAGATAAAAAGATTATTTGGGTACAGTGTTGTATGACAAGTAAGAGAGAGCTGAAAATTGGCCTGGGCAGGAAGGGGGTAAAAGTGCCCGGTATTAAAGGGGTGTTAAACGTGGGCAAAAAAAATGCAAAACCGTCCCTGGTAGTGAAATGGTTAAATGATAAGTTCACCTTTGGGAAGATGTTACTTGCTCCTGTTCCTGCAGTTGCTCAGCGATCCGAGACTTTTCCCGCACTCACTAATACACCTCGAGGGTTGTGTGGGATCCCTGATGTACAGGAAGACAGGACTTCAGTGAGGAACATTTCCCACACTCAGGACAGGAATACGGCTTCTCCCCCGTGTGAGATCTCTGATGTTTGGAAAGATCGGACTTATATGAAAAACATTTCCCACACTCAGGACAGGAATACGGCTTCTCCCCCGTGTGAGATCATTTATGGCCCGGATTCACAAACATCGGCGCATCTTTATGCCGCCGTAGCGCATCTTTTTTACGCTACGCCAGCGCAGCTCGGAGAGGCCTGCACTGCATTCAGATGAGCCAGCGTATCGTATTTTCGAAGGCGCAGGCCAGCGTAAGTGTAAGTGGGCGTGACCCCATGCAAATGATGGTCCGAGCGTGACGCAGTGGTTTACATCTGGCATATCTTAAACGGCGCATGCGCCGTGACGTGGACGTATGTCCCGCACCCCTCTGCGGATGCTCACAACTACGCACGGCGTAACCCCTAAGATACGCCGGCCCACTGCCTATGCCGAGAGCATAAATACGCCCAGACATGCGCCCGTCGAGCGCAAAAGTACACTAGCAGCTTGTCTTCCGTGGTGCAGGTACTTTTGCATTCTGAGCGATGTCTGCTCCTGAGACTGAGAGGGAGAGGAGGAAAAAAAGAATTCATCTGAGGAGAGGGCGATCGTCATCTCTGCCATCTCTAGAGACGATGTGTACCTCCATGGCGCACAGAGTCGCATGACCAGTAAGGCCATGAAGCAAGAGATCCTCCAGGAGGTCAATGCCCTTGGCCATGAGAGAAGGCCCTCAAAGGACATTGCTAAGAAAATCAATGACCTGCGTCGTCAGGTCAGAGGGAAGCTGGCCAAGGTGAAGAGGCACCTCAGGGGAGGCGGACTAGCCAGTACTGTCAGGCTGACTGCCGAGGAGGAGGTGATCGCCAGATGTCTGGAGCGGGAGCAGGTGGAGGGCCTGGAGGGCTATGACTCAGGTAAACAGGCCTTGAGGACAGGTAAGTGTGTTTTATCCCCCATCCAGTGTGTAGCATGTGAGGGGGGTGCAAGGGAACATGACAAGTGTGTGGGTCCACCAACATGTGAATGCTTTGTGTCATCCACAGATGTGCTGGAGGGAGCGGGGCCATCGTCTGCTGCTGGACGACCCACGCCATCCCCGGAGGAGAGTGCCCACACCTCTGTAGAGGTAGTTGAGGAGGAGCATGGTGATCTGGAGGAATGTGTCTACCTCGAGGAAAATAACAACTTCACCAAACCCTCCCAAACCTCCACCCCCATCAAGGGAAGCCCCTCAAGGGCCACCCCCATCAGGGGAAGCCCCTCAAGGGCCACCCCCATCAGGGGAAGCCCCTCAAGGGCCACCCCCATCAGGGGAAGCCCCTCAAGGGCCAACCCCTTTAGGGGAAGCCCCTCAAGGGCCGCCCCCATCAGGAGAAGCCCCTCAAGGGCCACCCCCATCAGGGGAAGCCCCTCAAGGGCCACCACCTACAGACGGCCACAAGCCTCTTCAGCCTCCAGGAAGGCTTTGCGTCAGACAAGGGGTGTACCCGAATCCCTACAAGAAGGGCTTGCGAAGGGAACAGGCCCGCCAGATGCGCCACATGGGAGAAATTTCCAGTGACCTCCATCGTGTGGCTGACAGCCTGGCCGCATTTATTGGGTCCTCAGCCAAGACCCAGGCTGAATGCAAAGCGGCTGTGCAGGGCACTGCAGCCGCTGTGCAGCAGGGCGTCACACAGCAGGCTGGGCAGAGCAGCTCGATCTCTGACTGCCTGCAGGATGTGAGCGCAAACTGCGCTGCAATGGTCACATGCCTGGGTGACCAAGCCCAGACCCTGGAGGCCATGCGTCACCACATGGTGGCAGGGGGTCCCTCACCATCTGGTGACCAGGGCTCCAATGTGCAGGCCAGCCTGGAGTATCATACCCGGGCAATTGGGGAGCTGCAGGCCACAGCAGCAGGCCTCACGGCAGAGGTGAAGAGCCTGGGAGTGGCTGTCCAGGCCAATACTGCTGTCATTGAGGTGGAGGGAAGGCAGACCAGGCACCACCAGCGGCAGACCACCACCCGCCAGCTGCGGATGCAGGCGGAGACAAACTCTGTCCTCACCCGAATTGCCCTTGCATTGGAGGGCATGCAGCCAGCATCTGCCAAGAGTGACAGACCAGGGGATGAACCTCCTCCTGATACCCCACCCGAGGCTCCCCCCAGACAATTGAGGAGTCGTTTCCGTGGCTCAGATTATGAGCTTTATTATTTTGTTTTTGTTGGACGTGCACAGAGGTATGTGCCATACTCCGGTAAGGGCATGCCATGTCGGCCAATGGCATGATCCCCCTTTTTTTTTTCTGCACATGGTGGGGAGTGCAGAAGTGGTGCCCGGACACCCTTTTGCAGGAGCAGGGTTTTCCCGGTGCTGCTACAGTGTGACTGGTGTGTGGGTGACATTCCTGCCAGCAAGGCGTGTCACCCTGGGTCGTTGGGGAGAGGTTATACCCACGACCGTGTGAATATGGTATGAATGGACAGCAACACCATTGGGGCCTTGGCGTGGCGTGGTGGACTTGGGCTAAACCAATGTGAGGTGGATGTGGTGTGTGTGAGCTAGGGACCACAGTGGTGTGCATGCGTGCACTGTCCATGTGCCATGATGAATGTGTGTATTTAACATGCAAAGATGCGTTCCACGAGGCAACTTCTGACTGCTCTTCCCTCAGCAGATGGGGTAGCTTCGGTTAGGGGGGGACTGTGTGGTTGGGGGGTCAGGTCATCACATATGTCAATCTCCAGGCCCTTTCTCATGGCGTAGTTGTGCAGCACGCAACATGCACCGATGATCTGGCACACAAAGTTTGGGGAATACAATAGGGTCCCCCAGGACTTATCCAGGCATTGGAAACGGGACTTCAGGATGCCAAATGTGCGCTCCACCACTGCACGGGTACGTATGTGTGCAGCATTGCATCTTCTCTCCCCTCTGGTTTGGGGATCCTGGTATGGAGTCAGAAGACGGGGCCCAAGTGCATATGCCGAGTCACCTGGAAGGGAAAAGACAGGAGGATGTTAGTCGTGCATGTGCCCCTCATGATGTCTGCATCATGGGGTCGGACAGTCATGCCTGACTCCCATGTCACTCACCAACCAGCCAGCTGTCCCCATACACGTTCTGTTCGAATTCTGTTGGGATGGGGCTTTGACGGTATATGCAGCTGTCGTGGCTGGCCCCTGGGTGTTTGGCATGGACGTGCCATATGAGGCATTGAGCATCGGTTATCACCTGTACGTTGATGGAATGCCACTGCTTCCGATTACGGTATATGTGCTCTGTGGCGCGGGGGGGCTGTAGTGCCACATGTGTGCAATCAATGGCCCCCACGGTGCGTGGGAATCCGGCAATTCTGTAGAAATCTGCCATTGCCTTCTGCTGCAGATGCTCATGGGTGGGTCTGATGATGTGGTGGGACATGCGTGTGAGGATTTTGGGGACAACCTGTTGCACACATCTGCTCATGGTGGATTGTGACATCCCAGCCACGACTCCACTTGTACGTTGGAAAGATCCACTGGCGAGGAAATGGAGTGTTGCCAGTACCTTGACCAGTGGCTGCACTGCATGTACGCGTTGTGTGTCTGGCTGGTGATGTCATCATGCAGGGCTGTGGCTAATTCCAGGATGGCAGCAGTGTTGAATCTGAAGATGCTATACACCTCCGATTCCCCCATGTAGTGCTATGACCATGGCTGCCCCTGGCATGTTGGCATACAGATGTGTTGTCCTGCAAGTGTGGTTGCTCAGCTGGTCCGTAACGGTGCTGCTGCAGCTGCTCTCCAGCTGACCTGTGCACGTCTGTTGCTGAGTTACCCCTGCTTTATGAGGAATAACTTTGCGCCGGACGTACAACTTACGCGCACATCGCGTAGCCTGCGTTGGGCGCATGTACGTTCGTGAATCGCCGTATCTCCCTCATTTGCATATTTGAATACAAAATCAATGGGAGCACCAACTACGTCCAGCATAAATATGCGCCCACGATACGCCGGCGTAGGCAAGTTACGTCGGTCGGATGAAGCCTATTTTCTGGCGTATCTTGGTTTCTGAGTCCGGCACATAGATACGACAGGGCATATTTGCACTTACGTGGCGTATCTGTAGATACGTTGCCGTAAGAACTTTGTGAATCCGGGCCTATGTCTGTAAAAATTGGACTTATCTGAAAAACATTTCCCTCACTCAGGACAGGAATACGGCTTCACCTCCGTGTGAGATCTCTGATGTCTGGAAAGACCGGGCTTCTGTGAAAAACATTTCCCGCACTCAGGACAGGAATACGGCTTCTCCCCAGTGTGAGATCTCTGGGGCCAGATTCACAAAAGAGATACGACGGTGTATCTCAGATACACCATCGTATCTCGGATTTTTACTAGTCCTATCTATGCACCTGATTCATAGAATCAGATACGCATAGATAGGGCTGAGATCCGACAGTGTCACACTGTGTTACACTGTCGGATCTTTTTTTTGATTTAAAAATGGCGCCGGGGGCGTTCCCGCTGATTTACACTGAATAATATGTAAATCAGTGAGATACGCGAAATTCACGAACGTACACGGACCCGACGCAGTGTTCTTACGTCGTTTCCGTAGCGCGGTACCCGTCGTATACTTACCCCTGCTAAAAGCAGGGGTAAGTATTGTTAAGTATGGCCGTCGTTCCCGCGTCGATTTTGAAATTTCCTACGTCGTTTGCGTACGCCGATTCACGAACACGCGCGTCGCAATTCCCGCTCACGTCGCAACCACTGACGTCCTATTGACGTCAGTGGGAGCAATGCACGCCGGGAAATTCCCCGGACGACGCATGCGTATTTAAATCGGCGCGGGAGCGCGCCTGATTTAAATATGACACTCCCCTAGCCGCGGAATTTGAATTCCGCTGGGGGAGTTAGGATCCGCCGTCGCAAGTTTGGAGGTAAGTGTGTTGTGAATTTGACACTTTCCTCACAAACTTGCGAGGGCGGATCTTAAAACACATAGGTTACACGGATCTAAAGATCCGCTAACCTTTGTGAATCTGGCCCCTGATGTGTGTTAAAACTGGAATTGTCTGAAAAACATTTCCCTCACTCAGGACAGGAATACGGCTTCTCCCCCATGTGAGATCTCTGATGTCTGGAAAGATCGGGCTTCTGTGAAAAACATTTCCCGCACTCAGGACAGGAATATGGCTTCTCCCCCGTGTGAGATCTCTGATGTCTGTTAAAACTGGAATTGTCTGAAAAACATTTCCCACACTCAGGACAAGAATAAGGCTTCTCCCCCGTGTGAGATCTCTGATGTGTGGAAAGATCGGACTTATATGAAAAACATTTCCCACACTCAGGACAGGAATACGGCTTCTCCCCCGTGTGTGATCTCTGATGTGTGTAAAAATTGGACCTATCTGAAAAACATTTCCCACACTCAGGACAGGAATACGGCTTCTCCCCCGTGTGAAATCTCTGATGTGTGGAAAGAATGGACTTATGAGAAAAACATTTCCCACACTCAGGACAGGAATAAGGCTTCTCCCCCATGTGAGAGCTCTGATGTGTGGAAAGATTGGACTTCTGTGAAAAACATTTCCCACACTCAGGACAGGAATACGGCTTCTCCCCCGTGTGAGATCTCTGATGTCTGGAAAAATTGGACTTCTTTAAAAAACATTTCCCACACTCAGGACAGGAATACGGCTTCTCCCCTGTGTGAGATCTCTGATGTATGGAAAGATAGGACTTCTGTGAAAAACATTTCCCACACTCAGGACAGGAATACGGCGTCTCCCCTGTGTGAGATCTTTTATGCACATTTAGATTGGATTGAAAACGGAAACACTTCCCGCACTCAGCACAGGAATACGGCTTCTCCCCCTTGTGAGATCTCTGATGACTGGAAAGATTGGACTTCTTTGAAAAACACTTCCCGCACTCAGCACAGGAAAGACTCTTATTTGTTGGAAGGACGGCACTGTCCCTCACAGTCTGAGGCTCCTCAGGATGAGGGGAAGATGATGGTCCATCTACACAGGAATACGATGGTCTGGCACCGTCCCGCACAGTCTGAGGTTCCTCGGCATAAGAGGAATACGATGGTCCAGCACCGTCCCGCACAGTCTGAGGTTCCTCAGGATAAGAGGAATATGATGGTCCCTCACCGTCCCGCACAGTCTGAGGTTCCTCGGGATAAGAGGAATACGATAGTCCGGCACCGTCCCGCACAGTCTGAGGTTCCTCAGGATAAGAGGAATACGATGGTCCGGCACCGTCCCGCACAGTCTGAGGTTCCTCAGGATAAGAGGAATACGATGGTCCGGCACCGTCCCGCACAGTCTGAGGTTCCTCAGGATAAGAGGAATATGATGGTCCGGCACCGTCCCGCACAGTCTGAGGTTCCTCAGGATAAGAGGAATACGATGGTCCATCTACACTGTGTGGTGCCGGATGGACATTTGAGGTAGTCGGGTTTTCTCCTGGACTATACTGTGTGATGTCCTCATCTTCTACTTTACAGTCTGGAGACAAAGTGAGGCAATACTCTGAGGTTTTCCTCATCTCCCATCCATCTACTAAAATAGAAATACAAAGATTATTACTAGACATGAGCCGATTGGTTCCCCTAAACCAGGACTCCACCCACATCAGGAGGCTTTGTCTCTGAGGATCTTACAATTCCCCCCTCAAGATAACTAGTAAATGGGTCCTCTGATCTCCTACCAGATCATTTCTTTATTCATGGACCTTAGTCAGAGAGTGAGGAAACAACGAGAACTGTCTTTTATAGGAGTGACAGTGATGAGGGGGTTATAGGACGAGTGTCCCCTCCCCCTCTATCACTCATTACCATCTTCCCAACACAAGAAGTCCTGCACTTCCTTATTTAGTCCATGATTTAGTCATGAATAACAGCGGGGTTGATCCCCACCAGAGGTCAGAGAGTGAGGATGGGGGAGAATAACCAATCTGAAGACTGGACTGATCCTGAATAGTGTTGAGCGGAATACGCCATATTCGATTTCGCGATATATCACGAATATATAGCCGAATATTCGTGAAATATTCGCTAAAATCGAATATTCGTGATATTTTATCCAAAAAAAATGTTTGTGAAATTTCGCTAATGCGAAACTGATTGCGAAATTTCGCTAATGCGAATGCGAAATTGATTGCGAAATTTTGAAACATTCAATTTCACCTGCCCTTTGGAAAAAGTGTGGTTTTACGTAATGGACCCTGCAACTAACAAGGTATTAATAAAATAAATACATTATTATATAGATTTGAGGGTTTACTTTGACCAATTTGTATATTGATTAGTTTAATAAATATTGAATAACCATAGATTTGGAAAATACAAGTAAACCGTTTACGTTGACATCTCTTAAATGTCTTTATGTTAAACAGTTATTATTCTCATTAAAGAGGTGAAACGCAAATGATGACACGGGACAAAAGATGGAAAATTCTTTGAAGATGTGATACACTGGAAAAACGCACAGAAACACTCCACTCTCTCCTATGACAACTGTGGTAGGAGAACTCTGATTGGCTCTGATGCAAAAGAAGGGCGGAGAAAGTATTTGCGAATATTCGGAAATCGAATATTCGCGATTGCGAATATTCGGCAACATAAAAGGATCGCCTCAGCTTAGCTACTCGGCCCAGGGTCTCTAATCATACCAGCAATGCTTTTAGACGTCGATGGAGATCACTAGGATGTGATCTGTTTTAAAAATAAAATTGAAAAAATACGAATATTCGGAATAGCGAATATTGGCCGCGAAATTCGAGTTATTTGCGAATATTCGAATATGCCATATTCGTAACGAATATTCGCAATGCGAATATTCGTGAGCAACACTAATCCTGAAGACCTCCATCATTGGGTTATTGACTCCTCCCTCATTATCACTTTCTGTTTAAAGTTCCAAAGCTTGAGGATGTTATCACATTATTATCACCATGTAAAAGTCTGTCCTCCAATCACATCATCCGATATAAAATCAAATCACTATGAAATAAGTAAATAGGAAACTGCTCATATAATACCCAGATATGAGGTATAACAGAACTGCTCTGATATTGGTTAATGAACAAAAACAGAACAAAAGAGAGGGACTCACCTGAAGTTCTGCTTTCCTTGAAGCTCCGCCTGTCTCTTAAAGTCCCAGCCCCCTGACTCTATTGGCAAGCTGTATTGGCTGAGAGAAGCAGGCTCCCATCCATACTTTCCTATGCAGCTCCACACATTGCACTCATTCACATTATCTCTTTGGTGCCCTCTGCTGGCCTTTTCTAAATCGGCAAACACAATTCCATCCCCAGCCTATAATAATAGTACATTTACCACTTGCCGACCAGTCGCGGTCAGTGGGTCAGCTCGTTCCACGAATCGCCATACTGGCATGTTGGCTCCATTAAGAACCATACCAGGCGCTGGCGTGTGCCCGCTGCACTGCGGGGGACCCGATGCGCGTGGCAGGCAGCCGCGAGGACCGCCGTCCATCCGCGATCACGGGCACAAGAGCAAGAACAGGATCGGTGTGTGTAAACAGATCCCCGTTCTGACAGGAGAGGAGAGACAGATCTGCTGTTCCTGGCAATCAGGGGCTGAAGGGGTTAAAGTTCAAACATTTCTTTTTCTTCTTAATACTCCATGTTGGTAATATATTCGGGTCATATGTGCAATGGCATTACAGCCGATAGACTTTACAGTTTATTTCTTTTTATTAGATTTTACATTTGCACTTCTGTTTGTCAAAAAGCAATATTTTTGTTTTATTTCTAAAGACGTTCCATATCACAAGGGCTAAATGTGTGTCTGTAGTGCGTGTTCAATCCTTCATACCAGAAATAAGAAGATCTGATTGGATTTTTACTCCAGGAGTATATCATGGGTTTGGCAATTCTAGAGAAAGGTGTAAATAATGATTGTGAACGGAGCGAGGGAGCGGCGAGGAGACAGGACACTGTGCATGTCTACCGATGTGTGTGACAGATATTTCTATGGAATAAAGTCAGAGATCTTATAGATCTATACTATGTGGAGAGTTCTTCTTGTCTTGGGTCTGAGACTATACAGACCTATCCCTCCGTCCGGCACTGCCAGCAAACATCACAACTAGTAACCCCGGGAGAATACCTCTGTCAGAGATCTCGCTAGATCCGGGGATGGGGCAGAAGACCTAAGACACATACCCCAGATGACTAAGACAAGCAACACCTATGGGGGGAAAAATGAACATTTTACTAGCAGCTGAACCCCAGAATGTCCATAAATCCATCCTAGATACATGAACTGTGTCTGCAGCACAGAGAAGGAAGATTATCCCAGAGAAATACAGGAATACGGGGAACACAGCTCAGGAAAGTGACCAGGGGATTACAGGCTGATATCACCCAGTCCCCGCCCTACTCTGGACCAATCAGTGAGCAGTATGGGTGGAGGAATGGATTTAGTGTTAATGACCCACCTGTGCTGATCTCTATAGGAGTGTCCTCCTCTATAAATGTCCCCGTTATTCCATCCTCCTCCATAGACTGCTGATCATCCCTCACATACGTCTCTTCTTCTGATTTCACCTCAAATTCTATATCGATTGGATCTTCACTCTAAACCAAGAGAATGAGAGAGAATATCATCTGTAAGATATAATCTTTATTATTGTGACATCACATCTATAAAATCCACACACCCCCCCACAAGTCCATGTCTAGATGTTCCGTCCCACCAACCTTTAAATAAGGAGGGATGGTGTGACCTTCCTGTGTGGAATCCCGGGAATACAGAGGACGGGGACATCTCTCTGGGGGGTCTCTGTAGCTGGATGACTCCACCATGGTTTCCTGGTACAGATCTTTGTGTTCTTCCTCCATCACCCCATCCTCATCATCCTCCTCTTTTATCTCTTCTTTAATATTGACCAGTGTGGAATCCTGAGGACGGGGACATCTCTCTGGTGGGTTCCCATTACTGGATCCATCTGTAGGAAACACACACACTGACTGAATACATTGTTTCTATGTGTTTATCAGATGATGGGGGATCTAGGTGGAGCCTCGGTACTGCTCTCTCCTTTACAATAAAGTCTCCTCTTACCCGGTGATGTGAGGGGCGGCTGATTCTCCATCATGACGTCCTTGTAGAGATCCTTGTGTCCTTCTAAATACTCCCACTCCTCCATGGAGAAATAGACAGTGACATCCTGACACCTTATAGGAACCTGACACACACAATGATACAGTCACCATCCAGACACATCCCTTGTCTGTTACTGGATAATGTCCCAGAATCCTCCTCACCTCTCCTGTCAGCAGCTCCATCATCTTCTTGGTGACTTCTAGAATCTTCTCCATGTTGTGTCTCTCGGGTTTTAGGGAGTCACATGGAGGCACTGTGATGGACATGTGATCACCTGACTTCACAAGAGGAAATCTCTGTATTGAGGAACCGATAGGAATATCATGTTAGACTCCCAGAATCCTCCTCACCTCTCCGGTCAGGTCTGTGTATTATTAATAGAGATAAGAGTGATGTCATGTGACCTCCCAGAATCCTCCTCACCTCTCCGGTCAGGTCTGTGTATTATTAATAGAGATAAGAGTGATGTCATGTGACCTCCCAGAATCCTCCTCACTTCTCCAGTCAGGTCTGTGTATTATTAATAGAGATAAGAGTGATGTCATGTGACCTCCCAGAATCCTCCTCACCTCTCCGGTCAGGTCTGTATTATTAATAGAGATAAGAGTGATGTCATGTGACCTCCCAGAATCCTCCTCACCTCTCCGGTCAGGTCTGTGTATTATTAATAGAGATAAGAGTGATGTCATGTGACCTCCCAGAATCCCCCTCACCTCTCCGGTCAGGTCTGTATTATTAATAGAGATAAGAGTGATGTCATGTGACCTCCCAGAATCCTCCTCACCTCTCTGGTCAGGTCTGTATTACTAATAGAGATAAGAGTGATGTCATGTGACCTCCCAGAATCCTCCTCACCTCTCCGGTCAGGTCTGTATTATTAATAGAGATAAGAGTGATGTCATGTGACCTCCCAGAATCCTCCTCACCTCTCCGGTCAGGTCTGTATTATTAATAGACATATGAGTGATGTCATGTGACCTCCCAGAATCCTCCTCACCTCTCCGGTCAGCAGGTAGATGATCTCCAGGGTGAGGTTTAGAATCCCCTCAGTCATGTGACTCCGGTCCTCCTCCATGCTGATTGGTCATGTGATGTATACAGATTTACCTGTGAACCAATAATTGATAAGAGAGAATGATCTGGACTGTACTGGTTGTATAATATTAGTATGGGGGGTGTATGGGGGATAATATGAGGGGTTCTATCATGTAAGAACGCCCCCCAGTGGTCTTACACACAGAGGAACATTCAGTTTAGTGTTTGATATGTTTCTGGGGTCTGGGATCCTCCTTCCCTTTGGTCTATAACATTTCCCCACCTATGGAAATATAAAGAGATCATTCCGGCCCCATAGGTGGGGAAATGTTCTGACCCTGAAGGGGTTAATGAAGGTCTCCACACTATATATGTGTGTATCATCATCTGCTGGAGATAAAAGACGTCACAGTGACTATGGAGGAAGAGGACGGACATGACGGGGTTACTGGGTGTAAATAGAAAATAAGATCTTATTACCTCCTCTGCTGCTACTTCCAGCAATGTCTCCTCACTACTTCTTCCCGACTCACCTCTCACCCGGAACTTCCTGTCTGTACCTGACATCACTTCCTGTCTTCCATAGAGACTTCCTGTCTGCCATCTTGTGGAGATCAGAGGAACTGCAGAAACATCTCGTAGCGTGAACACGGCCTTGTGCTGTGTGTGTATGTACTGTATATCCTTATAGATGGGTCATCTCCACTCCCACCAAGGGGGATAGAAATATATTACTGCTCGGGGGAGGGGGAAACATTTTGGCCCCTTTGATTTTGCAGTAAAATTGATGTCAGATTTAGTCATGTAGAACATCTGTTATATGGATACAAAGAACCCCAGCCGAGAGTAAAGGGTGGAAATGGCTCCTGATCCCCAGATTTGGGCAATTATGTCACCAATATAAATAGAAAAAAACCTGCGCTATGTGTAACAACTCAAATACCTCCAGAAATAACTTCTACCGAACTGCTGCTGTAACAAAGGTAAGTCTTCCCTTTATCACCTAGAAGAGCATTATGTGTCACAGCGCTGTCCTATTGTGTGTGCACATAAATTATCACAAATACACTAAAATATGATGGGGCGTGGCACAGCTGCCGAGGTGAGTGTACACTGAGCTCTGTGCTACTGCCGATTATCAGCATATAATCAGCTTTACAGCTCTCCCTCAGCAGCCAGCAATGGTGTGGGGGCTTCCCTGCAGTCTGCTCCTCCACCCGACCAACACTGCAGGGGCGCCCGACAACTAGAACGATGACCCGGAGGAATGGAGAAGAGGCCGGGGCACCAGCCAGAGGACACCAAGATGGCCAATCCTCTCCCCAAAGATCTCTATTTTATGGATTCCTCGGTGGAGGTCCAGAAGCTGAGGGCCCAATACGATGATGTGAAATGCAGGCTGCACACATTACAAATTCCATCCTTTTCCCCCGCTAAATTACAAGTGGTGGTGAAAGGGGAAACCAACTTTTTTCCTCCATGGACACTCCTGCGGGAATCGTTATTTTATTTTTGTTTTTATGACTGTTTTGCCAATCCTACTGCAATTTATTGTACATGATTTATCTGCATATGTTGTGCCAATACCACCTGATTACTCACAAGTAGTGATGTCGCGAACCTAAAATTTTCGGTTCGCGAACGGCGAACTTCCGCAAATGTTCGCGAACTGCCATAGACTTCAATGGACAGGCAAATTTTAAAACCCATAGGGACTCTTTATGGCCACAATAGTGATGGAAAAGTTGTTTCAAGGGGACTAACACCTGGACTGTGGCATGCCGGAAGGGGATCCATGGCAAAACTCCCATGGAAAATTCATAAAGGGCATAAATCACCTAACATTCATAAATTGTTTGGAATAACGTGCTTTAAAACATCAGGTATGATGTTGTATTGATCAGGTAGTGTAAGGTGTAACGGACATATGCATGCTGCCGGGACAGTTATAATCGTCATGCAGGGAGGACTACAAGGAACTGCATGTCTTGTCACAATTGGATGTACCACATTGTATTCTGAGCTCAAAGGGTTAATTGGACAAGTCTCTTTCATTGCTGAATGCTAATGTTCCCTTCGCATAGCTAATGAGAACTCTCTCTTGTGTAGGTAACAGCCCCCTGTGAGGTGTATGCTGATGGGGATTATGTGTGAGTGATAATTGTTTTAAAGGTTAATTGAATTCTATTGAGAAAGGAATGCCGAAGCGTCTAGAGACTGGTCAAGTGATTAATTCAAGGAGATGTCATTGTTTCAGGGGGTCTGTGTTGAAGCCCCCTACTGGGTAAAAGGGGGGGGGCGGAAACTGTCATTGTTCTTGTAACAGTTGTAAGCAGATATAAGCAGGTGAAATATGCCAAATAAAGTCAGTCCTGCTTGACTCTGCAAACGTAGTACGTCTCGTTTCTTGGAAGGGCGTTCGATGGGATATACCGGCGGTACCTGCATATCATAACTTGTCAGCAAAAAGGACGTCTCCAACGGCCGATACCCCTCACTACCAGTGGGTAGCCGTTACATTGGTTGGCAGCGGTGGGATGGTCCTTTTATCCAAAGAACAAGTTCTGAATGGAGTCGCAGTACGCCAGGCTGAAAAGATCCATACTAAAAGATCTATTGGAGATTCGTGGTAGGAGCGCCAGCAACAGACCACGGAGGGAGCTGATAGCTGACCTGCTGGAGCTGGACGAAATGGATGGATCCATGGAAGGAACTGAGCCCCTTGCACCAGTCAGCGAGGAAGATGTAATTACTGGGATTGTACAGCGGAGATTATCCTTGTATCCAGAAACGTCCGTGGAACTAATCAACCAGCTGTTCCGGGAAGCAAGGGCAGAGATACAAACGAAGAGGGGACAAGAACTGGAACTGGTAAGAGCGAGACAGACCATTACACCTGCAGTTCCTACCCCCCCCACCTGCTGCTACAGGAAAGAAAATACCGTTCACTGCATTTAAAGCTTTTGTAGAAAGTGAGGAGGAAATAGATGGATATTTGGCGGACTTTGAGAGACAGTGCTCACTAAACCAGGTACCACCAGACCAATGGGTCACTATTTTGTCAGGGAAATTGTCGGGCAAAGCCAATGAAGCCTTTCGGGCTCTCGCTCCAGAGGATATTTTACAATATCAGCAAGTTAAAAAGGCGCTGCTAACCCAATACGCCGTAACGCCAGAAGCCTACCGCCGGCGCTTCCAGGAGTCCAAGAAGGTGGCTGTGGACTCCCACATGGAATGGGCCAACCAGTTACAAAGGGTGGCATCCCTTTGGGTCCAAGGGTGCAAGGCCAACACTGGGGAGGAAGTATTGCAGCTGTTCCTAATGGAACATTTCTTCCAAGACCTGGCCGCAGACATACAAGACTGGGTACGAGATCGCCGTCCCGCTAACTTAAACGAGGCGGCTCGGCTAGCAGATGAGTACGCGGAGACAAGGAAAGTAAGCCAGGGTACTATGCGGCTGGCTCAGAAGGTAGAACCGCATACTCCAACCGTCACCCCATGCCCAGAGTTTCGGGCTCCAGTCCCACCACGTCCTCAAGGGCCTAGCAACTACCACCGGGATTCGCCTAGGGTGACGTGCCATCACTGCAGCGACACGGGACATATTGCTCGTTATTGCCCTTTGAGAGCTACAAATAACAATTGGAGACGCACAACACCCAACACAGAGGTCACTCCATCACGTTCCTCTGCGGCCCACTGCCTGGAGACCGAGGGGGTCCCTGAGGAATGTGTGGGAATTTGGTATGAAGCAGACCCAATACAAGCGGCCTCTCCAGATAACCGTCAGCATCACCGTCAGGAGGTACGAGTGAATGGACAAGTAGCACAAGGCCTAAGAGATTCCGGGACTACTATCACTCTGATTCAAAAACATCTGGTAAAGCCAGAGAACGTGTCCACTCGCACAGTTGCCGTCCGGGTCGCAGGGGGTGCTATATTTCGCGTACCCACCGCCCGGGTGCACTTAGACTGGGGAGCCGGGTCAGGAAAGACCACAGTTGGTATCATGGACAACCTACCTGCCGAGGTGGTGCTGGGCAACGACATTGGCCCTCTGACTTTGGCTTATTTACCTACACCTGCTGCTGCTTGTCCCGTGACCACCCGCGTTGCTGGAATCAACCCACTTGCTGCTGAGAACCGGGTAAGACTACCTTCCCCGACATGTACTATAGATCCGGCACAATATCACAGTCTAAAATGGGAATGTGACAAGTTGGCCAGTGAGAAATCAGAAATGCACCGACACTATGTCATGTATTATGACATGTCCCGTGGCTTGAACATTGAAATACACAAACAGGCGGAAATTGTCAAAAGATTAAATGGGATTTGCATCCAGGTGGTGCCGTATCTGTCCCAAGAGCATCAGCAACAGGTTTTGGGAGCCATTGAGAGAGCAAAGCAAGTGACTGTTCCAGAACTGAATTCTATTATTCACCGTCACCATCAGCTACCGACCTGGTAAGCCAATGGGAAGGCCGACGGACTGTCCAGGCAAACGGAACTTTTACCCTAACAGCAGACCGGACATCCCCAAGTTGATCCGAAAAGGATCAATCCGGGTCTGCCGGACTGTTCCACAAAAGGGGAGTAGTGTAACGGACATATGCATGCTGCCGGGACAGTTATAATCGTCATGCAGGGAGGACTACAAGGAACTGCATGGCTTGTCACAATTGGATGTACCACATTGTATTCTGAGCTCAAAGGGTTAATTGGACAAGTCTCTTTCATTGCTGAATGCTAATGTTCCCTTCGCATAGCTAATGAGAACTCTCTCTTGTGTAGGTAACAGCCCCCTGTGAGGTGTATGCTGATGGGGATTATGTGTGAGTGATAATTGTTTTAAAGGTTAATTGAATTCTATTGAGAAAGGAATGCCGAAGCGTCTAGAGACTGGTCAAGTGATTAATTCAAGGAGATGTCATTGTTTCAGGGGGTCTATGTTGAAGCCCCCTACTGGGTGAAGGGGGGGGCGGAAACTGTCATTGTTCTTGTAACAGTTGTAAGCAGATATAAGCAGGTGAAATATGCCAAATAAAGTCAGTCTGCTTGACTCTGCAAACGTAGTACGTCTCGTTTCTTGGAAGGGCGTTCGATGGGATATACCGGCGGTACCTGCATATCATAACTTGTCAGCAAAAAGGACGTCTCCAACGGCCGATACCCCTCACTACCAGTGGGTAGCCGTTACATAAGGGTTAGGGTTACAGATGGGGTTAGGGTATACAGATCACCCCTCAATCCTGCATACCATATACAGATCACCCCTCAATCCTGCATACCGTATACAGATCACCCCTCAATCCTGCACACTGTATACAGATCACCCCTCAATCCTGCACACTGTATACAGATCACCCCTCAATCCTGCATACCATATACAGATCACCCCTCAATCCTGCATACCATATACATATCACCCCTCAATCCTGCATACCATATACAGATCACCCCTCAATCCTGCACACCGTATACAGATCACCCCTCAATCCTGCACACTGTATACAGATCACCCCTCAATCCTGCACACTGTATACAGATCACCCCTCAATCCTGCATACCATATACAGATCACCCCTCAATCCTGCATACCATATACAGATCACCCCTCAATCCTGCACACCGTATACAGATCACCCCTCAATCCTGCATACCATATACAGACCACCCCTCAATCCTGCATACCATATACAGATCACCCCTCAATCCTGCATACCATATACAGATCACCCCTCAATCCTGCATACCGTATACAGATCACCCCTCAATCCTGCATACCATATACAGATCACCCCTCAATCCTGCATACCATATACAGATCACCCCTCAATCCTGCATACCATATACAGATCACCCCTCAATCCTGCACACTGTATACAGATCACCCCTCAATCCTGCACACCGTATACAGATCACCCCTCAATTCTGCATACCATATGTGAAGGATATGCTTCAGTTTAAATTCTCCCTGCTAGTTATGCTATGTGTGTGTTAGAGGTAAAAAGGATTCATGTGTTACAGGCTCTTGAAATGTTAATGTCCCTCCCCCAGCCAGCCCTATGTTAAAGGGTAATTGATATTGTGTGTGTGTGTGGAGACCTGTGTTTACTGTTTACTGTGATTAGATAAGTGGCTCATGTTAATTATTCTGATTGCTTCATTGTGGGAATTACCTCTTCTATATGCGGGGCCAAGCTGTCTAGATAACGTATTCTGTTACAACTAGTAATTACCTTCACTGATGTCATTATCTAAAGAAATGTGTCTTCATGGTCGGCTCCGAATTGTCTGCCTATAATCTGTATGGAAGCCCCAGTGTGAGGGGGGGCGGAGATTGTCATTGTAACAGTTTTGTAAATTACATATAAGCTGTATGTTGTACCATTAAAGTCTGTCTTGTTCCCGCAGTAAGCGCTGACTCATGTGTGGCTTATTGGGCGATTCCAGGAATATTTCTCCTCGTGGAATATTGGGTGACTTTCTTTATGGAAAGAAGAGAATGTTTGACGGGGATATCATTGTAATACCGTCACAATTGGTTGGCAGCGGCGGGATTTTCCCTTCTACTCTCCTTTACACCCGGATTCCAAGCAGACACTGGAAGAACTACTGGAAGTTCGTGGAAGGATTGCTAGCAACAAAACCAAGCGGGTCATCATAGCAGAATTAATGGAGCTAGGCCAGGAGAACTTGGTTGCAGCAACGCCAGCAGTACAAGAGATGGAGACACCAGTGATTCAGGAGGAGGAATCGCCAGCCAACAAAGTAATGAGAGAGAAGATAGCATGGTTCGGTCCGAACCCAACAGCGGATGTGGTGCTGAAAGTGATGGACCTGTTAGCGGAGGAGGCTAAACACATAAGAGACGCAGAACTACAGGAGGCTAAACAAATAAGAGATGCAGAACTACAGGAGGCTAAACAAATAAAAGACGCAGAACTACAGGAGGCTAAATTAATAAGAGACGCAGAACTACAGTTAAAACAGGCAGCAGTCCAACAAGCAGCCGCACATTCTCTGAACAGTGAGTACAGCACAGCAGACACAAGGAAGATTCCGTTTAGCGCTTTTAAAGCTTTTGATGAAAAGGACTGTGAAATTGATAACTACCTGGCAGATTTTGAGCGACAATGTAACCTGCACCGAATAGCTAGAGGAGAGTGGGTTGCAATATTGTCAGGCAAACTGTCAGGCAAAGCTTCTGATGCTTTCCGGACCGTGCCAGATCAGGATATCCATAGCTACGCCCGGGTTAAAGAAGTGCTCCTGGCTCGTTATGCAGTAACCCCAGAGTCCCACCGACAGAAGTTCAGGGACTCACGCAAAACCACGAAAGACTCTTACGCGGAATGGGCATGCCAGTTATCCCTGTCGGCCTCTAACTGGGTTAACAGCAGCCAGGCCACCACCGCAGAGGACATTTTGCAACTAATGCTCCTGGAGCAATTTTACAATCACATCCAGACGGACGTCAAAGACTGGGTGAGAGATCGCAGGCCCATGACTCTACCAGAGGCCGCTAAGTTGGCGGATGAATATGCAGATACTCGCAAGACAAACCAGGTCACACCACGGGTACAACCTCCACGACCAACGGCGCCCTCACACCCACCAGCCGCTAGATACCAACCTCCTAACAGACCGGTGACATCTAGCCCTCGCTATCCACGCCAGGAAGACAATGAACAACGCTGCTTCCGGTGCAAACAGCTGGGTCACTTCAAGCAGAATTGCCCCATGAACGACAACACCAGGTCAAATTGGTCTCAACCTGGGTACCGCCCAGCAGCAGCCCATTGTGTAGACTCGGCTTGGGATCCCCAGGAGCTGGGTCCGGAAGAACCATTGGGCACCCCTTACGAAGCCCTCATAGTACAATCTGTTATTACGGACAACAGGGAACACCATTGTCAGCTGGTCATGGGCGACAGCTATGAGCCGGAGGGGTCCTGGAGGGAGCTGGGCAGAAACAGGCACCGCTGGCCACCCTCCAAGAAGAAGAGGTCTTGGAAGCCGTATAACAAGCTGACCTGGGAGGAGAAGAAGCGACTAGAGGAGAGGGAGTCGCAGCGGGCGTCCCAGATGCGGGCCGAGATGTTCGTCAAGGGCCCACCGGTGGCCCCTTACACCACCACCCAGTTCCTGATGATGAAGGACCACGTGGAGAGCCTGCAGGACATGAGCAAGCAGGAGCTGATCCGTGAGTACATGGAGCTGGAGGAGTGCATAAGCCGCATGGAGAAGGAGAACAACCGCCTGAGGTCACAGCAGGCCGACCCCCCCAGGCTCCATGACCTGGAGATGGAGCTGGAGAAGCTCAAAGCCGGCGGCTGCGGAGGGAGCAGGGGGTGGCTGACCCTATGGGGCACTGATCCAACCCCCCCCCCCGGACTCTGAGCACCAGTGCTACAGCATTTCAACAAATATCAATTTTTCTTTTTATGAATCTCCTGTGATTGTCACTTCAGAGCCATAACCTGCCCCCTCCCATAGTGGGACACCTAGACGGTGGCATACCTGAGTCGGAAACTGTTACCAAGGGAGGTCAGTTACGCCAAACGGAGTTAACCTCGGACTAAAAGCTCTGAACCCGTCAACCTTACTGGACCAGGAGAGGTCCAACCGGGTTGCCGCAGCAGGGAGAAAAAGGGGGGCCGTTGTGAAGGATATGCTTCAGTTTAAATTCTCCCTGCTAATTATGCTATGTGTGTGTTAGAGGTAAAAAGGATTCATGTGTTACAGGCTGTTGAAATGTTAATGTCCCTCCCCCAGCCAGCCCTATGTTAAAGGGTAATTGATATTGTGTGTGTGTGAAGGAGACCTGTGTTTACTGTTTACTGTGATTAGATAAGTGGCTCATGTTAATTATTCTGATTGCTTCATTGTGGGAATTACCTCTTCTATATGCGGGGCCAAGCTGTCTAGATAACGTATTCTGTTACAACTAGTAATTACCTTCACTGATGTCATTATCTAAAGAAATGTGTCTTCATGGTCGGCTCCGAATTGTCTGCCTATAATCTGTATGGAAGCCCCAGTGTGAGGGGGGGCGGAGATTGTCATTGTAACAGTTTTGTAAATTACATATAAGCTGTATGTTGTACCATTAAAGTCTGTCTTGTTCCAGCAGTAAGCGCTGACTCATGTGTGGCTTATTGGGCGATTCCAGGAATATTCCTCCTCGTGGAATATTGGGTGACTTTCTTTATGGAAAGAAGGGAATGTTTGACGGGGATATCATTCTAATACCGTCACACCATATACAGATCACCCCTCAATCCTGCATACCATATACAGATCACCCCTCAATCCTGCACACCGTATACAGATCACCCCTCAATCCTGCATACCATATACAGATCACCCCTCAATCCTGCACACTGTATACAGATCACCCCTCAATCCTGCACACCGTATACAGATCACCCCTCAATCCTGCATACCATATACAGATCACCCCTCAATCCTGCACACTGTATACAGATCACCCCTCAATCCTGCACACCGTATACAGATCACCCCTCAATCCTGCATACCATACACAGATCACCCCTCAATCCTGCACACCGTATACAGATCACCCCTCAATCCTGCACACCGTATACAGATCACCCCTCAATCCTGCACACCGTATACAGATCACCCCTCAATCCTGCACACTGTATACAGATCACCCCTCAATCCTGCATACCATACACAGATCACCCCTCAATCCTGCACACCGTATACAGATCACCCCTCAATCCTGCAAACCGTATACAGATCACCCCTCAATCCTGCATACCATACACAGATCACCCCTCAATCCTGCACACCGTATACAGATCACCCCTCAATCCTGCACACTGTATACAGATCACCCCTCAATCCTGCACACCGTATACAGATCACCCCTCAATCCTGCACACTGTATACAGATCACCCCTCAATCCTGCACACTGTATACAGATGACCCCTCAATCCTGCATACCGTATACAGATCACCCCTCAATCCTGCACACCGTATACAGATCACCCCTCAATCCTGCACACTGTATACAGATCACCCCTCAATCCTGCACACTGTATACAGATCACCCCTCAATCCTGCACACCGTATACAGATCACCCCTCAATCCTGCACACCGTATACAGATCACCCCTCAATCCTGCACACCGTATACAGATCACCCCTCAATCCTGCATACCATATACAGATCAAACCTCATACATTTTCTATGTAGGTGCGTTTTCAGGGTTGGGGGACTTTCAGTTTTTTTTGGTGGGGGGGGGGGACAGGCGGCATTGAAGGACCCGGCCTTGGGGCGGCAAAGGGAGTAAATACGGGCCTGCCTGCCTGCTGCCATGGAGACAGAGACCAGCGCTGTCAATAGCAGGGCCAGGACAGCAGGAGGAGGCTGGGGACCCAAATGATGCAACCTCTGTGACCCACCACTGGTTGTTACATGTTTCTCCTTCCTCTCCTCCTGAGTGTGTATGAAGAGGCGGAGCTCTGAGTGTGTATGAAGAGGCGGAGCTCCTGAGTGTGTATTAGGAGGCGGAGCTCTGAGTGTGTATGAAGAGGCGGAGCTCTGAGTGTGTATGAAGAGGCGGAGCTCCTGAGTGTGTATTAGGAGGCGGAGCTCTGAGTGTGTATGAAGGGGCGGAGCTCCTGAGTGTGTATGAAGAGGCGGATCTCTGAGTGTGTATGAAGAGGCGGAGCTCTGAGTGTGTATGAAGAGGCGGAGCTCTGAGTGTGTATGAAGGGGCGGAGCTCCTGAGTGTGTATGAAGAGGCGGAGCCCCTCAGTGTGTATGAAAAGGCGGAGCTCTGAGTGTGTATGAAAAGGCGGAGCCCTGATTGTGTATGAAGATGCGGAGCACTGAGTATGTATGAAGAGGCGGAGCCCCTGAGTGTGTATGAAGAGGCGGAGCCCTGAGTGTGTATGAAGAGGCGGAGCTCCTGAGTGTGTATGAAGAGGCGGAGCTCCTGAGTGTGTATAAAGAGGTGGAGCCCTGAGTGTGTATTATGAGGCTGGCTTTGAGTGTGTATGAAGAGGCGGAGCTCCTGAGTGTGTATAAAGAGGCAGAGCTCCTGAGTGTGCATGAAGAGGCAGAGCCCTGAGTGTGTATGAAGAGGTGGAGCCCCTCAGTGTGTATGAAGAGGCGGAGCTCCTGAGTGTCTATGAAGAGGCGGAGCTCCTGAGTGTGTATTAGGAGGCGGAGCTTTGAGTGTGTATGAAGAGGCGGAGCTCCTGAGTGTGAATGAAGAGGCGGAGCTCCTGAGTGTGTATGAAGAGGCGGAGCTCCTGAGTGTGTATGAAGAGGCGGAGCCCTGAGTGTGTATGAAGAGGCGGAGCTCCTGAGTGTGTATGAAGAAGCGGAGCCCTGAGTGTGTATAAAGAGGCGGAGCTCCCGAGTGTGTATGAAGAGGCGGAGCTCCTGAGTGTATGAAGAGGCGGAGCTCCTGAGTGTGTATGAAGAGGTGGAGCCCTGAGTGTGTATGAAGAGGCGGAGCCCTGAGTGTGTATGAAGAGGCAGAGCTCTGAGTGTGTATGAAGAGGCGGAGCTCCTGAGTGTGTATGAAGAGGCGGAGCTCCTGAGTGTGTATGAAGAGGCGGAGCCCTGTGTGTGTATGAAGAGGCGGAGCTCCTGCTGGAACAGCGGTCGGAGGAGGAAGCCGAGTCTAGGAGGGAGAATGACAGAAACCGCAGCAGTCTTGCAGGAGTGAGTGAGGAGGATCCATCGGAGGTGAGGAGAGTGTGAAGGATGTTGGTGACTCTGGTAGATGAAAAGCTGGGAGTCATATTGCTCTGGTGAGTGGGGAAGCACTACTAAGGGGCGCCCTCACCATCACGTGTGTAAGAGGAGGAAGAAGGCGTGGCTACACTACAGCTGGCACAGTTTGGAGCTCCGAGAACTTTCACACCTTATCAACTTCTCATTGATTTGTGGAAGTTTTTAGCAAAATAAGTTTGTTGAAGTAGATGTAAAGTGGAAGTAGTGGACTTGCAGAGAACAAAATATTGTATGATTACATGAATTTGCACAAGTTTTACGTTTATTTATTATAGCAAACATTATGAGATTAAAGAAGTAGGTGTAAAGTGGAAGCAGTGGATCTGCAGGGAACATCATCCTGAGTACAAAGCACTTTATGTTGTATATGAATTTGCACATGGATCAGATTACTTCATTTATTGATAAACACCATAAGATGAATGAAGTAGGTGTAAAGTGGAAGCAGTAGATCTGCAGAGAATATTATTGGGGCCCCTAGCACTTTATATATGAATGTCTCCACATATTTTAGTGTATTTGTGATAATTGATGGGCGGCACACACAATAGGACAGCGCTGTGACACATAATGCTCTTCTAGGTGATAAAGGGAAGACTTACCTTTGTTACAGCAGCAGTCCGGTAGAAGTTATTTCTGGAGGTATTTGAGTTGTTACACATAGCGCAGGTTTTTTTCTATTTATATTGGGGACATAATTGCCCAAATCTGGGGATCAGGAGCCATTTCCACCCTTTACTCTCGGCTGGGGGTTCTTTGTATCCATATAACAGATGTTCTACATGACTAAATCTCACATCCAATTTTACTGCAAAATCAAAGGGGCCAAAATGTCTACCCCCCCTCCCCCGAGCAGTAATATATTTCTATCCCCCTTGGTGGGAGTGGAGATGACCCATCTATAAGGATATACAGTACATACACACACAGCACAAGGCCGTGTTCACACTATGAGACGATTCTCTGGGCTGCAGTTCCTTTGAGCTCCACAAGATGGTGATCTCACCTCTACCCAGACATGAAGACAGGAAGTGATGTCAGGTACAGACAGAAAGTTCCGGGTGAGAGGTGAGTCGGGAGGCAGTAGAGAGGAGAAGTTGCTGGAAGTGGCAGCAAGAGGGGGTAATAAGATCTTATCTTCTATTTACAACCCAGTAACCCCGTCATGTCCGTCCTCTTCCTCCATAGTCACTGTGACGTCTTTTATCTCCAACAGATGATGATACACACATGTGTAGCGGCCTGCTACTTTTTAGCCAGTGCTGCTTTAAATTCAGAGGGTAGTCTGAGAGTTAGTTGACTGATTTTTACTAAATTTGGGCCTCTGTTCCAGCCATGGCTGTACTGTGAGTGACCACTATTGTTATCTGGGGTGCCGTTACCACCCAGGCCAAGGGTGGCAGCAGTCAGGTCAAGGTGTTTTTGGTGTTCCCCTTCGGCAGCCAATCAGTGGGGGTTGATTGTCCGTTGTGCATGCTGGGGAGGAGTACTGAAGGGACAGACGCCATTGGTCCAGGTCGTCGTCGATCCTGGGTCTGTCGTCCACCACCCCCGTGTGTCGCCCTCCTGGCTGGGGGAGCATGCTCAAGTGTTCCTGGCTCCGGGACCATGTTGGTCTGGAGTTGTGATCTACTTAGTAGGGCCCGGTAGTCAGGACTAGGTCTACGTTTGCAGAGTGATCCTGTGCTGTCCCGTCCTGAGGGAGGAAGCCACTCGATGAAGAACCTGTCTTGGAGAGCACTGAGCACAAGGCTGGTATCTCAGGAGAGGCTTGAACTCATCGAAGGACGCACCATTACTGAGAGGCTGAATGATGGTTGCCTGTCAGTTCTAAGTTCACAAGAAGTTAATAGGGAGAGAACCGGGTTGCTGAATCCTGTGTTGAGAGGATTTTGGACCGAGCATACCTCCATACTTTGGGAAGGTCTGTGGCAGAGACTTTAACCAAGTTCAGTGCGTTATCTTGGCTGCTAGGCTTGTGAGAGAGGCCTGTCCGATGTGCGCAATACCCACTCTGGCTAGAGTGGCGAAGAAAGCTACCTTGCTGGAAACAGGAGTGTTTCCGTACAGAAGTAGATAAATGTAAGCATTAAAAGCTCCTCCTCCCAATGTCCCTCCATCCAGAGAATACTATGACATCATACTGACCTCACAGCTCCTCCTCCCAATGTCCCTCCATCCAGAGTCAGAGAATACTATGACATCACACTGACCTCACAGCTTCTCCTCCCATAGTCCTCCATCCAGAGTCAGAGAATACTATGACATCATACTGACCTCACAGCTCCTCCTACCAATGTCCCTCCATCCAGAGTCAGAGAATACTATGACATCACCACTGACCTCACAGCTCCTCCTCCCATAGTCCCTCCATCCAGAGTCAGAGAATACTATGACATCACACTGACCTCACAGCTCCTCCTCCATAGTCCCTCCATCAGAATCAGAGAATACCTATGACATCATGCTGACCTCAAAGCTTCTCCTCCCAATATCCCTCCATCTGGGCTTTTTTTTCCTGATGCTCTTTGGATGTTGGTCTTGCGTTGTATGTAATGATTCAGATAGCCTGCTACAAGCTTTTAACCTGCATAGTGTGGGGGTCCTGTGTGGGTAAATTATTCCCATTCTGAAGTGGGGCTTTAATAAAATGGAGACCTGAATGGTGAGGTGAGGAGGATTCTGGGAATGTCATTTAATTTTTCTATTTGTGTTCATATTCTTATAGTTTTCCTCCTGTGAAGTCTGGAGATCATATGACCATCACATTGCCTCCACCTCCCTCCCATGATAGAATAGAGAAATACAAAGAAGATTCTAGAAGTCACCAGAGAGATGATGGAGGAGAGGTGAGCGGTGCCGGGAATTCTGGGACATTATCCAGTAACAGACAAGGGCGTGTGTCTGGATGGTGACTGTATCATTGTGAGTGTCAGGTTCCTATAAGGTGTCAGGATGTCACTGTCTATTTCTCCATGGAGGAGGGGGAGTATTTAGAAGGACACAAGGATCTCTACAAGGACGTCATGATGGACAATCCAGCCGCCCCTCACATCACCGGGTAAGAGGAGACTTTATTGTAAAGGAGAGAGCAGTACGGAGGCTCCACCTAGATCCCCCATCATCTGATAAACACATATAGCCGGATTCAAGTAGAGCGGCCTATATTTGAGCGGGCGTAGTGCAGCTCATTTGTGCTACGCCGACGTAACATAGAGAGGCAAGAAGAGTATTCACAAAGCACTTGCTCTGTAAGTTACGTTGACGTAGCGTAAATTGGCCGGCGTAAGCCCGCCTAATTCAAAGTGGGAAGGTAGTGGGCGTGATACATTTAAATGAACCGTGACCCCATGTAAATGAAGGGCCGAACGAACGGCGCATGCGCGCGCATGCTCAGAATCACATTACATATACTCCCTAAGATACGACGGCTCAATGCGTACGATGTTAACGTAACCTAGCCCAGCCCCATTCACGTACGACTTACGTAAAACAATGTAAAATACGACGGCTGTTCCGACGTCCATAGCCTAAACATGACTTACACCTGCTATTGTGTGGAATAACTTTACTCCGGACGTACGCCTTACGTAAACGGCGTAGCTTACTGCGACGGGCGCAAGTATGTTCGTGAATCGGCGTATCTAGGTCATTTACATATTCGATGCGTAAATCAATGGAAGCGGCCAGCGTAAAATATGCGCCAAGATACGATGGCGTAGGAGACTTACGTCGGTCGTATGAAGCCAAAATTCAGGCATATCTTGTTTGCTGAATTAAGGCGCATAGATACGACGGCGCATCCGTGGACTTACGCGGCGTATCATTAGATACGTCGGCGTAAGTGTTTCTGAATCCGGGTCATAGAAACAATGGCCCGGATTCAGGTAACGCTGACGTATCTTGAGATACGCCGCGTAAGTGTACAGATGCGCCGTCGTATCTATGCGCCTGACTTTTAATAGAAGATACGCCTGAAATGTGGCTTCATCCGACCGACGTAAGTTTCCTACGCCGTTGTATCTTGGGCGCATATTTACGCTGGCCGCAAGGGGAGCTTCCATTGATTACACGTCGAATATGTAAATGACCGAGATACGCCGATTCACGAACGTACTTGCGCCCGTCGCAGTAATCTACACTGTTTACGTAAGGCGTACGTCCGGCGTAAAGTTATTCCACATATAGGAGGCGCATCCCATGCAAAGGTAGGGATGCGCCATGGGATGGCGCATGCGCCGTTCATTCGGCCATTCATTTGCATGGGGTCACGCTTCATTTTCATGTATCACGCCCACCTTCCACATACTTTGAATTAGGCGGGCTTACGCCAACGAATTCACGTTACACCGGCGCAACATACGGAGCAAGTGCTTTGTGAATAATGTTCTTGCATCTCTATGTTACGTCGGCGTAGCCCATATGAGATGTGTTACGCCGGCATAAAGATGCGACCAGGTATGAGAATCCGGGCCATTGTATTCAGTCAGTGTGTGTGTTTTTTTTACAGATGGATCCAGTAATGGGAACCCACCAGAGAGATGTCCCGTCCTCTGTATTCCCCCGGGATTCCACACAGGAAGTCACACATCCCCCACCATCATCAGGTAGATGAGTGACAATTATTGGTAGTTCTGATTTATACACAAACATGTTTATTACAATGAATGTTTTATTATATATTCAGAGTGGAAACCTTGAGGATTATAATATTGTTGTTAAAGAAGAGTATAAAGAGGAGGATGAGGAGTATGGAGTGATGGAGGAGTTTTCAGAAGGACACAAGGATATGATGGAGCCACCTAATACCAGGAACCCACCAGAGAGATGTCCCCGTCCTCTGTATTCCCGGGATTCCACACAGGAAGGTCACACCATCCCTCACCATTACAAGGTTGGTGGAACGGAGCATATAGAACATTGGATTTTTTTATGTGACCTTTTAGTTTTCGGATGATATTTACTTGATGTTCTTGATTTAGAGTGGAGATCCAATCGATATAGAATTTGAGGTGAAATCAGAAGAAGAAGAGACGTATGTGAGGGATGATCAGCAGTCTATGGCGGAGGATGGAATAACGGGGACATTTATAGAGGAGGACACTCCTACAGAGATCAGCACAGGTGGGTCATTAACACTAAATCCATTCCTCCACCCATACTGCTCACTGATTGGTCCAGAGTAGGACGGGGACTGGGTGATATCAGCCTGTAATCCCCTGGTCACTTTCCTGAGCTGTGTCCCCGTCCTGTATCCTGTATTTCTCTCGGAATAATCTTCCTTCTCTGTGCTGGCAGACACAATTTATGTCTCTAGACTGGATTTATGGAGATTCTGGGGTTCAAGTAGAAGAAATAAGGTTTTTTACCATAGGTGTTACTCAACCTCTGCCACCTGGGGTATTTACTTTGAGTCCTCTGCCCCATACCTGTGCCGGGTGAGGAGCGATATGTCCAGGGCTGCTGATGAGCCAGTTACAGTTGGCCCTGTTGTACCGGGCCAGCAATTGGACAGAGAAGTCTTTCACCCTGCATCCCTGAATACCAATATTATGAGTCCCACCCCTTACACTGTATTTCAGGCATCTGCAACAAAAAGGATCATTCTCTTGGACTAGAGAAATGCCTAGGCCTCGTACACACCACCGGATCTATCCGCTGGAATTGATCCGGCAAATCAGTTTCAGCGGATAAATCTGGTCGCCTGTACGGCATAGCGGATATTTTTCCGCGGACATTTCTCGGCCCGATCGATTTCAAGCGGATATTAAAATTTCTTAGCATGCTAAGAAATGTATCCGCTTGAATCGGGTTCCAGCGGATTGATCCGGTGGTCTGTACAGACTCACCGGATCAATTCGTCCGCTCCCCTCCCTCGCATGCGTCGTAATGATTCGACGCATGCGTGGAAGTACTTACCTTCGTCACCGCGGATGAATTCCGCGCAAATTTTGATCCGATGGTGAGTACAAGCCATCGGATCCAAATCCGGAGGAGGAATCTCCGCTGAAAACGGTCCGGCGGACCGTTTCCAGCGGAGATCCCGTCGTGTGAACGGGGCCTTACTCTAATAGATAACTGGACGACAAACAGTTATCTTAACTCAATGGTTCGAAAACAGAACTTCTTCTGTTTCACGCAACCAGAAAAATCACCCCCGCGTCAACATGGACTCCCCCACCCATTCTGGGTAAAACTATCACCCCTAGCACCAAAGTCAAAAGTCTCTGAGTCATTTTCGATACCTACATGACAATGGATGCACAAATAGGGTCTGTAGTCAGCGGATCCACCATCTGCTGCGCCTACTACGCAGACTCACGCCCTTTATCCCGAAAGAGGACATAGCAGTCGTGGTGGGAACAATCATCAATTCCAGACTCGACTACGCAAATGCCCTCTATCTAGGACTCCCCAAATACCAAATCACTCGTCTGCAAGTCGTTTCAAAATACGGCCGCTCGACTAGTGACTGGAAAAAAACATGTGAATCAATCTCACCTTCACTGAGATCCCTTCATTGGTTGCCAGTAAAAGACAGAATCACTTTCAAGGCACTCTGTCTAATACATAAGTGTATTCAAGGCAACGCCCCCCAATATCTATGCGAAAAAAATAAAAGCCCACAACCCCAATCGCATTCTGCGATCCACCAATCAAAACCTACTCCAGATACCCAAGGCCAGATACAAGTCCAAAGGAGATCGAAGATTTGCAGTCCAGGGACCTCGGCCTGTGGAATGCACTACCAACCCCCATCCGACTGGAGTCGGACCTCTTGGCCTTCAGGAGAAAGATTAAAACCCATCTCTTCTGAGGTCAAGGAGTTCCTTACCCATGAAATGGATACAGCGCCCAGAGGCGATTCAGTTTGCATGTGTTGCGCTTTACAAGTCTATCACTCACACTTTATAATTTATATTGTACATTACATAGTCCTGACCCCGGCACTATACACTCTATGTTGTACATTACATTATTCTGATACTATATAGTCCTATCTTTTTTATTCTATATAATTAGTTGCTACATTAGATAATCCTGACTTATTTTACACCCATTTCCTACCAGCTGAGACATTTTATATCTGATGATGTGATTGAAGCACAGACTTTTATATGTTGATAATAATGTGATATCATCCTCCAACTTTGGAACCTTAAACAGAAAGTGATAATGAGGGAGGAGTCAATAACCTAATGATGGTCTTCAGGATCAGTCCAGTCTTCATCTTGGTTGTTCTCCCCTTATCCTCACTCTCTGACCTCTGGTGGGGCTCAGCCCTGCTGTGATTCAGTGGCTCTAGGCTTTGTGAGGCCTAAGGCAAAACTTAGACATGCGGCCCCACTCACACCCATAATGGGAAAAATAATTAAAGTGATAAAAATTAACTGTATAATTTACATATATTAGAAGGCTTAAATCCTTTAAACTATGAATTCACCGCTTCTAGGATTTTCTCTAACCAATTCTTCTTTAATCAATGATCATTAAACATAGAATATGTATGTGTGTATATATAAATATTACACGCACACAAATATAGATGAAATGTGTGCGGGCTGCAACTAGCAATAAAAGTCAAAGCCCATATTTCTCCATTTACATGAAGGACTGGTAATATAGCCCCAGCCAGCACAGAGTTACCCCTTACACCAGAGTCTGCAGGATTCCTCCTTGTAGTACAAGAGGACCTTTGATGTAAAGGGGAATACTGTAGTCTTTCTGTAAAGGGGAACTTTGATGTAAGGGGGGCTCTGGTGGACTAAAGATTACCGTATATCAGAGTGCACAGCATTCCCCTTTACATCAGAGTCTGCTGAGTTCAAACAGGAACAGTGATGTTGGGGGGCCTCTAGTGACCACAGACCACCTTCCACAGAGTTAATGCAACAAGGTAGAGGGGGTTACTAATATAAGGGGGAATCTTTATATCAGTGTTCCCTTACTTTACTGGATTCACTCCCCTTACATCAGTGACCCCCCTCAGACTGGCCTAGTAGTGCTATCACTGACCTCCTCTGAGTGTACCGTTGTAGGGCTCAGTCAGATGGTTCTCTCTGGGCTTCAGCTTGGCGGCTCTGGTTTCCTCCTATATTCTTTTCTCCACAGTCTGCACACATATGAGTCCTCCCGAGACCCCTGTCCTGGCAGCGCTCCCGCTCTTGACTCCTCTGTAGCCCCCCAGAGACTACAGACATGATACAAAAGATGGTCAAAGATTGTGCGGACAAGATACAAGAGATGGTCAGGAATCTGTGCGGACATGATACAAGAGATGGTCAGAGGCTGTGCAGGACATGATACAAGAGATGGTCAGAGACTGTGTGGACAAGATACAGAGATGGTCAGAATCTGTGTGGACATGACACAAGAGATGGTCAGAGACTGTGTAGACATGATACAAGAGATGGTCATAGACTGTACGGACATGATACAGGAGATGGTCAGAGACTGTACAGACATGATACAAGAGATGGTCAGAGACTGTAGAGACATGATACAATCGATGTCAGAGACTGTAGAGACATGATACAAGAGATTGTGCAGATATGATACAAGAGATGGTCAGAGACTGTACAGACATGGTCAGAGACCTCACAGAACAATTCTCCAGGATTACTTGTTCTGTTGTCTGCTGTCTGTGCCGGGTGGAGGGATATGTCTGTATAGTCTCAGACCCAAGTCACTGAGTGCAGTCTCAGGAGATGGAAGGCAGCGGGTGTGGATCTCTGCAACTTGTCTCATGTAACATTTCATCTTCCACTGGTAGGAGATCAGAGGAGCCAATTACTAGTTACTTTGAGGGGGGGAATTGTAAGATCCTCAGAGACAAAGCTGCCTGATGTGGGCGGAGTCCTGGTTTAGGGGAACCAATCTGCTCATGTCTAGTAATAATCTTTGTATTTCTATTTAGTAGATGGACGGGAGATGAGGAAAACCTCAGAGGATTGTCTCACTTTGTCTCCAGACTGTAAAGTAGAAGATGAGGACATCACACAGTATAGTCCAGGAGAAACCCGACTACCTCAAATGTCCATCCGGCACCACACAGTGTAGATGGACCATCGTATTCCTCTTATCCCGAGGAACCTCAGACTGTGCGGGACGGTGCCGGACCATCGTATTTCTCTTATCCTGAGGAACCTCAGACTGTGCGGGGACGGTGCCGGACCATCGTATTCCTCTTATCCTGAGGAACCTCAGACTGTGCGGGACGGTGCCGGACCAGAGTATTCCTCTTATCCTGAGGAACCTCAGACTGTGAGGGACGGTGCCGGACCATCGTATTCCTCTTATCCTGAGGAACCTCAGACTGTTAGGGACGGTGCCGGACCATCGTATTCCCTCTTATCCTGAGGAACCTCAGACTGTGCGGGACGGTGCCGGACCATCGTATTCCTCTTATCCTGAGGAACCTCAGACTGTGAGGGACGGTGCTGTCCTTCCAACAGTGAAGAGATTTTCCTGTACTGAGTGCGGGAAGGGTTTCCATTTTAAATCTGGTTTTAATCGGCACAAAATAATTCACACAGGAGAGAAGCCGTATTCCTGTCCTGAGTGTGGGAAATGTTTTGTACAAAAATCAGATCTTGCAACACACCTAAGGACTCACACAGGGGAAAAACCATACTCCTGTTCTGAGTGTGGGAAATGTTTTTCGGACAAGTCTTTTTATCACACACATCAAAGAATGCACAAAGGTGAGAAGCCGTATTCCTGTCTTGAGTGTGGGAAATGTTTTGTAGTAAAAGGACAACTTGTCACACATCAGACATCTCACACTGGGGAGAAGCCTTATTCATGTCCTGAGTGTGGGAAATGTTTTTCAGGTAGGTCTAGCCTTTCCAGGCATCAGAGACAGCACATGGGTAAAAAGGACACATTCCTGTTCTGAGTGTGGGAAATGTTTTGTACAAAAAGCAACCCTTGTTACACATCAGAGATCTCACACTGGGGAGAAGCCGTATTCATGTTCTGAGTGTGAAAAATGTTTTTCACAGAAGATCCATCTTTACAAACATCAGAGATCTCACACAGGGGAGAAGCCTTATTCCTGTCCTGAGTGCGGAAAATGTTTTTCAGATACATCCAGTGTTTCCACACATCAGAGATCTCACACGGGGGAGAAGCCGTATTCCTGTCCTAAGTGTGGGAAATGTTTTTCAAAGAAGTCCAGTCTTTGCATACATCAGAGATCACACACGGGAGAGAAGCCGTATTCCTGTCCTGAGTGCGAGAAATGTTTTTCACAAAAGTCTGATCTTAATAGACATCAGAGATCTCACACGGGAGAGAAACCGTATTCCTGTTCTGAGTGTGGGAAATGTTTTTCACAGAAGTCCCATCTTTACACACATCAGAGATCTCACACAAGGGAGAAGCCGTATTCCTGTCCTGAGTGAGGGAATTGTTCCTCACTGAAGTCCTGTCTTCCTGTACATCGGGGATCCCACACAACCCTTGAGGTGTATTAGTGCCTTGAGTGCGGGAAATGTCTTGTATATGAATGTGGCTGGACATCACAGCTCTCATGTGGAGAAGAAGCACACCCTGATATACACCTCAGATAAACTCCATGGCTGATCTTCATCATGTAAGAAACACTTCATAAGGAGATCAGAGATCACCAAAGACATGGATGAAGTGTTGTACCGTGTGGCCATTGATAGCAGTAGAAAAATAAAAATGGAGTCATTCCCTCTCATTGGCTGAGTACATTTTGTGGTGGAAGATTTCACAAACACTTAGAGCCCTTTCACACTGGTGCGTTTTTGCCGCGTTTTCACGGTAAAAATAGCGCTATTAAAACGCTCCCCATGCATCTCAATGGACCCTTTTCACACTGAGGCGTTGCGCTGGAGGAGCGTTGAGAAAAGTCCTGCAAGCAGCATCTTTGGAGCAGCTTTTGAGCGCTGAAAAAAATGCCCCTCTCCATTGAAATGAATTGAAACGTGATAAAATCGCGGTGTTTTACCGCTATTTTAACAATCCGCTATAGGCGTTTCCAGTGTGAAAGGGCTCTTAGAGGGCTGTTTTTTATATAATTTATTGGTTAAAGGTGACAATCATTTTTCCAGCCATGACAACATTGGTTGTATTTTGTGTAATATAGTGATAATGAGAAGTATCACAGGAGTTGGCACCATCTAGTAGCTCAAGACATTATTTTTGATTTTATATCTGCAAACAGCCGAAAAGCATTTTATTATATATTTATTTATACTGCATCTACTGAGGACAGGTGGTACAGTAATGCTCGGTGACATTCCTGTACATCACCTAGCACATGCGCACTAGCGCTCCCCATGATTGCTGTGTTGGGTGGACATCTGATCTTGGTGGTCACAGGCGTACTGTGCAAGCGTAAGGGGATCGGTTTTCAAATGTCACTTTCACTTTCAATTCGGCCCGCAACACACATTCAAACACATGTCACTACACTTCCCCCGCATCACCCCACCTCCCCCCCTAATAAACTCCCGCCCAAATCCCCGATATTATATCGAAGAACTGGGTAGGAACACCCGCAACATATGGTTAACATATGTGGATGACCCTTGTGAGATTTCTTTTTTTGATCTCTCAATAAGAATAGAAGGTAATCAATTGGTTACCAAAACGTTTCGGAAGGAAACGGCTGCATACACTGGGGCTGATTTACCAAGCCTGTGCGCCATGACTCACGGCGCACAGGCAAGAGTAAAAGTGTTTTTGACATTTACTAAAGAAATACGCTGTCAGTGCAGCGTATATCTTTATTTACTAAAGTGCTCAGTGCGCCCACGAGAGGGCGCATTGAGCACTACTATAGACCTGGCGCACGGCATCTTGAAATGTAAATATCGGGGATTTGGGGGGGGGTTTATTAGGGGGGGAGGTGGGGTGATGCGGGGGAAGTGTAGTGACATGTGTTTGAATGTGTGTTGCGGGCCGAATTGAAAGTGAAAGTGACATTTGAAAACCGATCCCCTTACGCTTGCACAGTACGCCTGAACCCCGGGAGGTTCATTTGCATACTGGGCATGCGTACAGAGAAATTTCAGGGATTCCCGTGCGCCTTGTCAGTACGCGAGAAAATCTTGGTAAATACCAAGCGTCGTAGCTGTAATCCTGTGCGTGACGCGGCGCACAGGAATCTCCGACCTGTTTTCAGCCTGCCGCTGACCATGAAGGGGAAACTCCGCGCCAAATTTCAAAGCAAAAACCGGTGCGAGTTCCCCTCCAGGTGCATACCAGGCTCTTAGGCTTGGTCTGGAACGTAGGGGGTTAACCCCGCGCCGAAAACCAGCACAGGGTTCCCCCCAGATCCATACCAAGCCCTTATCCCAAGCATGCAGTCCTGGCCGGACAGGAATGGGGGTGGGACGAGCGAGCGCCCCCCCCTCCTGAGCCGTACCAGACCGCATGCCCTCAACATGGGGGAGTGTGTGCTTTGGGGGAGGGGGCACTGCCCCCCCACCCCAAAGCAGTCTTGTCCCCATGTCGATAGGGACAAGAGCCTCTTCCCGACAACCCTAGCCATTGGTTGTCGGGGTATGCGGGGGGGGGGTATCAGAATCTGAGAGCCCCCAGACGCCGGCCCCCCACCCTATGTGAATGAGTATGGGGTACATCGTACCCCTACCCATTCACCTGGGGGGAAAAAACACACCACACAGATTTTAAAATAATTTATTAGTCAGCTCCGGGGCCCCCCTTTCTTCTTTCAGCTCTTTTAGAAGGGGGGGTGTCTTCTCTCTCGATCTTTCGCCGGGGGCCCTGGGCTTCACCGATTTCTGCCGCGGGAGGGCGCCATCCCTCGGTCTTATCCAGTGCTTCCGCCGGGGCCCTGGGCTTCGCCGATTTCTGCCGCGGGAGGGCGCCATCCCTCGGTCTTATCCAGTGCCTTCCGCCGGGGCCCCCCAACCCATTTAAGCTCTTTTACATTAGGGGGGGCATCCGGACTTCGGCGACTTCTGCCGGGGGATGGCGCCTATCCCCTGGTCTTTGCGGTGCCTTCCGCCAGGGCTCCGGTCTTGTTCCTCGTCTTCTGCCGGGGATGCGCAAACTCCCCCGGTCTTTTCTCTGCTGTCTTGGCGTTCCCTCTTCTGCCTGTCTCCTTGCCAGTGAAATTGTTATAGTAAGCAATGCATTTTAGAACATTGGTCGCTAGAAAAATGCCAATGGTCCCAAAAATGTGTCCGCCATAATGTCGCAGTACCGATAAAAATCGCTGATCGCGGCCATTACTAGTAAAAAAAAAAATATTAATAAAAATGCCATAAAACTAACCCCAATTTTTGGAACCAAAAATATGTCGAAGAATACGTATCGCCTAAAACTGTGGGAAAAAAAATATTATTTTTAGATCATTTTGGGGATATTTATTATAGCAAACAGTAAAAAATGATTTTTTTTTGTAAAAAAAAAAATGTCGCTCTATTTTTGTTTATAGCAAAAAAAAGAAAAAATGCAGAGGTGATCAAATACCACAAAAAAAAATCATTTGTGGGAAAAAAAAGGACGCCAATTTTGATTGGGAACCACGTCGCACGACCGCGCAATTGTCAGTTAAATTGACGAAGTGCGAATCACAAAAACTGGCCCGGTCATTGATCAGTAATATGGTCTGGGGCTCAAGTGGTTAAAAATTTACAAAACACTAAAGTTAGCCCAATTTTTGGCGATAATGTGAAAGATGATGTTACACCGAGTAAATAGATACCTAACATGTCACGCTTTACTATTGCAAACACTCATGGAATGGCGCCAAACTTCAGTACTTTAAAATCCCCATAGGCGACGTTTTTTTTTTTTTTTCAGGTTACCAGTTTATAGTTACAGAGAAGGTCTAGTGCTAAAAGTATTGCTCTCGCTCTAACGCACACGTCAATACCTCACATGTGTGGTTTGAAAGGTGTGTACATGTGAGGTAGAAGATAGGAGAAGTGTCAGGGAAGGTTCCCCCTGCTGGTGTTACTGCTATGTTATCCTTGGGCTGCAGTACTAGCGTCCACCAGCGGGGCGTTCTTGGCAGTATGGAGCATACAGCCCTTCCTGCGTTCAGGTGTGACCTGAATGCAATCAGCACGCCTCTATAAATACCCGGCGTGTGTAATCACTCCTCGCCCTGGTATCGTCATACCTCCTGGACCTGAGCTTGTATTTGACCCTGATTTCTGGACCTGATCCTGATTCTTGATCCCTGCCTGGACTTGTCCTCCCTGTGTCCTGATTCCTGTCCCCATCCTTACCCATCTACTGACCTCCCATGTGTATGACCTTGGCTTGGCTCGTTTATGAATACGGTATTCCCCTTTATTTGTACATACTGTTTGTCGTTTTATTGTGCACTGGTGGTTCACACATTTGTAAATAAACACCTTTTATTTCACTACTCACCTTGTTTGGTTCCTCTGTGCGGTCACACAGTCTGATCTACCAGCATTCCTGACAGTATACCAGGGCCATCCCTTGATCAGACGTGATTGCTTTGAGGAACCATACTGGTGTTGTGCGTTTTTTAAAAATGGATTTCAATGAAATCATTTACTTTTCTCTGCTGGCAGAGGAGGATGAGGAATATTGTCGCCAGGTTCTGGAGGGGTGGACTAGTGACCAGCTGATGGAAACTATCCGATCAGCTCATTCCTGGGTGGATCAGGGTTGCATAACTTTCAATGATGTTCAGGCATTAATCCGTTTGTGTGTAAAGCCAGCCCTGTCATTTATTCTTGATGGCAGTGACGATTTCTTTCCCCCCTTCAGTCATGACCAAGTTGAATCCCTGGTGTGGTTATTAGAGGATGATCCGGTGTCTTTTGATGAGCATTATTCCTCTTGTTCCCAGCAGAAGTTGTCTGAGTGCATTAGTTCAGTGCAGTCTCTGATTAGACAAGGTGTGTGTGAACCTGCTTTTGTTCAGCCTGTGCTGCAGGCATGGTCAGATCTCCTGATTTCTGCCAAACCACCTGTTTCCAGCCCTGCCATTAACCACTCACCTTCCCAAAGATCCATCTGTCCATCACCAATGGCAACCCCAGTCGAAGCTCAGTATACACTGCTTCCCACCAGATGCCAATATCCAGTCTCTGCTCCCTGTACCTATCCTGCATACAACCCACCTGTCTCTTCTCAGCCGCCTACTAACCCACAAAAACTTCCTCCAGCTACTGTTCCCTCTTCTCTGCCATATCCCAATCCTCCTTTCTAGTCTGCTGCACCCCTTACCTACAGAGCTTCTGTGGCTAAGCCCAAGAAAAAACGAAAGTTTTTCCCAACCAAGATGATCCTGCCAGTAACCCAACCTGTCTCCACACCAACCAACCTGCTCCAGTCTGCTTGCATGCCAGCTGAACCTGATTCTGCCAAACCTCTACCTGCTATGCGGCCAGTTTGCCAGCTGATCCTGTATGCCAGCCTGAAGTTCCTGTGCCAGTTTGCCAGCCTGAAGTTCCTGTACCAGTTTGCCAGCCTGAAGTTCCTGTGCCAGTTTGCCAGCCTGAAGTTCCTGTGCCAGTTTGCCAGCCTAAAGTTGCTGTGCCAGTTTGCCAGCCTAAAGTTGCTGTGCCAGTTTGCCAGCCTAAAGTTGCTGTGCCAGTTTGCCATCTGCCCTGCCTGTTTCAGTGCCATCTGCCCTGCCTGTTTCAGTGCCATCTGCCCTGCCTGTTTCAGTGCCATCCGCTGCCCAGTCAGAGGTGTCCTGCCCGCTGCCCAGCTCGACGACCCGGAGTTTGCTGCCCAGCTCGACGACCAGAGTTTGCTGCCCAGCTACACGACCCGGGGCCTGCTGCCCAGCTCGACGTCCGGAGCCTGCTGCCCAGCTCGACGACCCGGAGCCTGCTGCCCAGCTCGACGACCCGGAGCCTGCTGCCCAGCTCGACGACCCGGAGCCTGCTGCCCAGCTCGACGACCCGGAGCCTGCTGCCCAGCTCGACGTCCCCGAGCCTGCTGCCCAGCTCGACGTCCCGGTGCCTGCTGCCCAGCTCGACATCCCGGAGCCTGCTGCCCAGCTCGACGTCCCGGAGCCTGCTGCCCAGCTCGACGTCCCGGAGCCTGCTGCCCAGCTCGACGTCCCGGAGCCTGCTGCCCAGCTCGACGTCCCGGAGCCTGCTGCCCAGCTCGACGACCCGGAGCCTGCTGCCCAGCTCGACGACCCGGAGCTTGCTGCCCAGCTTGATGACCCAGAGTCTGCTGCCCAGCTTGATTTGCCCCTATCTGCATCCCAGCTTGATGTACTTTTTGCCCAACTTAAGATTTCTGTACCCGCTGCCCAGCTTGAGCTGCACTTTGCCCTGTTAAAAGTCATGGACTTTCATCCGGCCCAACCTGATGTGACTTTATCTGCTGCCCAGCTTGACACCACGGACTTTCCCCAGCATACATCTAATTGGAGCGTCCGGAGGCCGCTCCTTTGGGGGGGGGGTACTGTCAGGGAGGTTCCCCCTGCTGGGTTACTGCTATGTTATCCTTGGGCTGCAGTACTGGCGCTCCACCAGCGGGGCGTTCTTAGCAGTGTGGAGCCATACAGCCCTTCCTGCGTTCAGGTGTGACCTGAATGCATCAGCACGCCTCTATAAATACCCGGCGTGTGTAATCACTCCTCGCCCTGGTATCGTCATAACTCCTGGACCTGAGCTTGTATTTGACCCTGATTTCTGGACCTGATCCTGATTCTTGATCCCTGCCTGGACTTGTCCTCCCTGTGTCCTGATTCCTGTCCCCATCTTACCATCTACTGACCTCCATGTGTATGACCTTGGCTTGGCTCGTTTATGAATACGGTATTCCCCTTTATTTGTACATACTGTTTGTCGTTTTATTGTGCACTGGTGGTTCACACATTTGTAAATAAACACCTTTTATTTCACTACTCACCTTGTTTGGTTCCTCTGTGCGGTCACACAGTCTGATCTACCAGCATTCCTGACAAGAAGACGTCGGGCAAGATGTGACGAGAAGACCCAAGAAGAAGCAGAGGAAGGTGGAGGAAGAAACCCGAATGAAAGAAGAAGAACCGTGGAAAGAAGATATAAAAGATTTGTCAAAAACCGGCTACTGTCATTTTTAACACTTTTGACATTTTTTTGGGGGTGAAATGGTAGAAGGGCGTGGTATGGATATTTGGGGGACCCCACGTCATTTTTGTTGTTTTACGGCGGGGTTCCCCTTAATATCCATTCCAGACTGAAGGGCCTGGTAATTTAATTTGGGGGAACCCCCACACATTTTTTTTTATTTTTCATGAATGAATCCTGTCAGAATTGCCATTGCCGACAATTCATTATTGCTGCGTGTGAAGTTTAAATGACTTTTTTTCCTTCAGAAATTACACTTTGTGCAGGGACAGTTCTAAGTGCGGGAAAAATGCGCTATTTCACATGCTGACATTACACCCCCCCTAGGTATGAAATTTAAAGGAATATTTCACTTTTATTGTTTCACTTTAAGCATTATTAATTTCACTGCTCCGAAAAAAACGGCCGTTTTAAAAAAAAATGTTTGCATTGATACATGTTTCCTGGGACAGGACCCAGGTCCCCAAACACTTTTTAGGACAAAACTTGCATATTAGCCTTTAAAAGTAATATCCCATTACAGGTATTCTACTTTAGCACCTCCATTTTTTTTTCTCCCCACGGAGATTGTATAGATCTGTAAATCAATTGTATACATTCTCTCACGTGATATATCTTTACTTGCATATAATGTATAATGTAAATGACTCTCTCACTTGTTCATTTTTTATCACTGGTAAATGCTTATACTATGACCTTATACTTCAATAAAAACGTTTGTAAACAAAAAAAAAAAAAAAATAGCACTTTAGATTTCTCCCATAGACTTCTATAGGGACGTTCGGCGCGGCTTTACATATCACTTGCAATGCGCCGGCTGCTACGCTGGTTCATGCGCTAATTAAGGCTTCACCCGGAGTACTAATTAAGGCCATGAACCAGCGCAGCGCACAGAGAATAGTTAATTCAGCCCCTATGGCGTCAGTTTTACTCATCCCTCTACGCCTCTGACCCAAAGATAAACCGACGGCCCTAAAATTCCTACAAAAAACTGCCTGGATCAAATCTTCCCCTCCCAAACTCGAAGCCTGAACGCCCCCATTTCGGCTTTAGAGGTACATAATGTCATTAAAAATCTTGCCCCCTCAAGGCCCCCAGGCCCCGATGGTTTTACGGTGTGAATTTTATAAGTCTTTTCGCACGTCGATCGCCCCTACCCTCCCAACGTCTACCAGCACATCTGTCGGGCAGCCCTATCTACCCACAGGCAACCAGGCTATTATCAAATTTTGGAGAAAAAAGGGAAAGACCCTCTAGAACCCGGCTCATACAGGCCAATATCCCTCTTGAACTTTGACGTCAAGATCCTCTCCAAGATTGTTGTCACCAGATTGGCGACTGTCATACCCTCCCTGATACACCCAGCCCAATCAGGTTTCGTGAAAGGCAGGACAGCCACCATGAATATCAGGAAGGTATGCTAGCCCTAAAACAAGCAAAAGGCGACCCGAAGGAGATCACGCCATCATCACATTATACGCAGAAAAGGCCTTCGATAATGTCAGCTTCGAATGGCTCTCCTTGGTCATGACCGCAATGCGCTTCCAGGGCCCCTTTACCCTTTCATAAAGACCATGTACACTGCCCCTGCCGCAAAACTGGTGGCGGCGGGCCTCCTAGACGAATTTCATCTCCACAAAGGCACAAGACAGGGCTGCCCATTATCTCCTCGCCTCTTTAATATTGCCCTAGAACCCCTATCTCGATATCTGTGTCAAGTAGCCCCTCTCCACGGTATCAAGATTGGTGACCATGACCTACGCATCTCCCTTTTTGCCGACGATGTCCTCATATTCACTTCCAACCCCTCCCAGGACATGTTCACGATAAAGGAGACTTTCGATGTGCTCAGGCTCCGCATAAATTATAGTAAAAGCAAAATCCTTCCCATAGGCTCCCTCTCCGTCCCCTCTGGACCCAGAAATCCTTGTTCACGGTGGCTAAATCCTATATCACATACCTGGGAATTAAAATAGGTAAGCTGCCCTCCTCCCTATACCATCTCAACTATCCTCCCCTGTTCACAAAAATATCCCAGGAACTGGATAACTGGATGGATATGTCTCTCTCGCTACTGGGAAGATGTCACCTAGTGAAAATGGTCAGCTTTGCCCATCTGTTATACCCCCTTCAGACCATTCCCTTACTTCTACGCCATATAGACATCAAAACTCTAAACTCAGCCATATCTAAATTCCTCTGGCGGGTAATCGGGCACGTATAGCATTTGCCAAAACTACAATCTTCCCAGGCGTTGAGGGGGGCATTGCCCTGCCCAATATCAGAACATATAACTTAGCCTGTTTGCTCAGGACGAGTCTAGACTGGGTGACCCAGTCCCTCCCAGTACTCAAACTTCCTCTTGGAATCAGCCATGGTCCACCCCTTCTCCCTCACTGCCCTTCTCCACTGTCAGTGGAAATCGATCCCCCCACCCCTCCAACACAACCTCCTTCTTCGTGATACGGATATCGCCTGGAGAGAAGTCAGGAAAACCCTTAATCTTCCCTCTTACATCTCCCGCTACCTCCCGATCCGGGGGAACCCCAGCTTCTCCCCCGGCCTTGAAAATCAGTCTTACATCACCTGGCAAAGTAAGGGACTCAATGACTTCTTTTCACTATGTGACCCACAGTCGGGTCGTTCCCATCGGATTCAGAGCTCTAGCCGACAATTCTCACTTCCCCCATCACATATTTTCCATTATGGGCAATGTATTAGCTTCTTGAAAATGCTTGTAGGGATGATAGTAAAAGATTCAAAAGCTTGTTTATTGACTCCCTTCTCGCCCTGGGCTCGTACAAGATCTCCGACATATACTTACCTCTTCACCTGCAAACCACCCCCCCTGACATTGTCATCAGCGGCCAACTGGTCGAAGGACTTCCCCGACTCCGAATTGGTGGAGAAACTTTTGCATGGCCTCAACACAGTCCACAAGCTGGTCCCTAACGAGATCTGGAGGGAAACTCAGATAAAGATAGTCCACCGGGCACATATCCCTTTTAGTCGGGCTCACGCCTCCCCAGAATGCCCCCTGTGCCAACAACCCAGGCCCAACCTCAATCGCTTCTGGTCCTGCTCTCATATTGTCACCTTTTGGGATCAAGTCCTCCAAAATATCTTCGAAATCACTTTGCTACGTATACCCAAGGACCCTCTGTTACTAATCTTCGGCCACTGGGACCCCCAACTGCTCCCCTGGTCACCTCTACATGCCTACCCCGGTAAAGACTGGATCCTGATCTGCCTCCTGCTCGCCAGGAGAGCCATTCTACAAAACTGGATTTCCAACATTAGCCCAACTACCTCCCAAGTTAAAAAGGAACTGCTGAAACTACTCTACAAAGACAAGCTCAACACAGACCTAACCCACGAGCGGACTAGAACTTGCTTCTACCACATCTGGAAAACCCCTTTCATGTTGTACACGCTCACCCCCTACTGATATGACAAACTTTGAGAAGATGTCTTTTTTTTGGATTGTGACCCCCCCCCCCCCCCAGTTCTTACTCCGACGCCCTCAATATAAGAGAGCAGAAATGCAACGTATGTGTTATCTAGGGGCAAAATACCCCCCCCTCTCCCTTTGCTTACCATCTCAGAAAGTTTATATATGTATCGCTTTATACTCTGTTTGTAATTTCTTCAATAAAAACATATTTAAAAAAAAAAAAAAAGGATTTGCGCCCTATAGACAAACTTCGGAGTCAACTCGTCTGGGGTCTCCTCCTGTGTTAGTCTCCTGCGAAAGGGGGAGACAATGTAATGGGAGGGCCCATGGAATCCAGAAGCTTTTACACAGATTGAGCCAGGAAATAATGGACATATCTTGGATTGCTTTAACATGGGTCTGTAAGGGTCTAATTGTTGGGGCGTGTTCGATGCAGGAGGGAGTGAGAGCGAGAGTGGTGGTGATGTGAGTGGGTGAGTGGTGGTGTCCTCGCCTCCCCTCCCCTGTGCGAAATCTCATGCCGCTGAGCTGAGTCTGAGGATGGATTCAAACCCCCAGAAATTATTGCCTTAAAGCCCACCCTCTACCTTGTCTCTCCCGGGCTGCTGGGGCTTATTGGATGCCGCTTGGTGCCGTGCTGTTAGTGGATCCCCCCGGCTGCACGTGTGTGTCCCTCTCTGAACAGGAGCCGGCTTGCGTCTCTACGGAGGAGCGGCGGGTGACCGGAGCTGCCCGACATCAGCTGACTCCCGAGATCTCGTGGGATCTCGGGACCCCGTGAGTGCGCCTTCCCTCTACATCGTACGGACCAGAGCTGGGGAAGCGAATTGGAGAACCGGAGGAAAAACGAGCGGCCCCGTTGGCGCTAGCAGAGGGACTCAATAGAGGAGCATATACTACATCCGAGGGTACTGGTAAGGGGACACCTGGTGCAGCTTGTAGGAACAAGCATTTAACGATCATTGGTGGCTATCTGAGCTTCTCACATTTGAACTGTTTCTGAATAATTGCTGAATTTGGGTATCCCTCTTTAGTTGACTGTGCCTGCTCGTGTGGTTTTGCTGAATATTGCAAATGGTGCATATGAAACACTGCGTACATAGATAGTCTGTTGTTCAAACCAACCTCAAAGGAGAATTTTCTCCCGCATGAACAGGTGTAAGCCTAGGGGTTTCCATTGTCCTTAGGATCCCTCTTTTTTTTTCTTTCATTTGTTCCCCCTATGTTCACCATGACTAAAAAACGGGGGCCTGAGGATCAGCTGCATGCAGAGGGAGCCCCCACAACAAGGTCTGCTAAAGATAAGGGCACACAGGCCGCGGCAGCTAAATTGGAGCGCTTTTTTAATCCCTCTCAGACCACATCACACTCACCCTCAAAAGGGGGTATGTCGTCATCAGGCACACAGCCCAAAGGCGCCGTAGGGGTATCAGCTGTTAGGAAAAGCCAGGGGCCGGCAGAGTCTAAACTAATAAATCCAGCTAATTCAACCGCACCTAAAACTCTTAATAGCAAAGGGTCTGAGGGGGGGGCTCAAGGAACTGCATCCATATCGGCTATATCGGGGACACCCGATTGTACTACTAAACCCAATCCTGAAACGGCAGAAGAGCCCACACTGAAAGATGTTTTGCGTGCTGTTAATGATTGTAAGGAATTCATGGCGGGTATTGATAATCAGTTAAAGAACTTGAGAGATGAACTGGTCTCATTACACCAGGATATGCGCAAAACTGTGGAGAGGGTCACCACCTTGGAAGAACGAATAAGTACGGCTGAGGACACGCTATACCCAATTGAGAATGAACTTAGGGGTCTACAGGAGAAAATGAATCAACAAGTAGCCAAATTAGATGAAACCGAAAATAGACTTCGAAGGAATAATATCCGAGTGATCGGCCTCCCGGAACGGAGCGAGGGGCCTAATGTTATCCCCTTTATGGAGAGCTGGCTTAGGGAAATTTTTGGCACTACCACATTTTCACCTTTTTTTCTCCATCGAGGGGGCCTCATAGGATCCCCTCCAAACCCCCGCAGGCAGGGGGGCGCCCCAGGTCATTACTTTTAAGTTCTTCTATTTTGGTGATAAATTACTCTGCTTCAGAAAGCTAGGGAAATGGGAGACATCATGTACAATGGAGCTAGAATCTCATTCTATCCCGATTTCTCCCCAGACTTACAAAAGCGCAGAGCTGAATTTACGCCAATAAAGCGTACCCTACAGCAGCATAAGGTGGTATATGCACTACAGTATCCGGCTCGCCTACGGGTCACGGCCTGGGCAGGACTTTCTTCTTTAATTCACCGCAGAGGGGGTACAATGGTTGGAGGCAAACAGCAAGGATTTATAGATATTACAATAATAGTTTGTCCTCCCTCCCCCCCAGAGACCCCCTTTTTTTTTTTTCTTCTCTTTTTTTTTAGATATCCAGGAAGCCCGTCATCGAAAGAAATTTTAGGGGGATTCTATATGGACTTTTTGAGTGCACAGATATCCCTATTGACACTATTGAATTTATGGATTTTTTTTTTTTTTTTCTTTTACTGAAACAAGCTGATTGCTTACACAAGAAAAACAGTATTATAAGATTAATGGCACTAAATGTCTCACTACCATGTGTCTCTTCCCTAGGAAGAGGGGAAAGGGATAGAGAGAAAATGTTTTTTCTTTTCTTTTCCTTTTTTTTTTAAATTTGATTGTTTATATAAGAAAAATAGCACTATAAGATTAATGTCACTAAATGTTTCACTATTCTGTGTTTCTTCCCTAGTAGGAGGGGGAAGGGGATAGGGAGAAAATGGTTTCTCCCCCTTTTCCCTTTTCTTTCTTTTCACTGAAATTTGATTGCTTATACAAGAAAGGCAGCATTGTGGGACTAATGTTACTAAATGTTTCACTATTCTGTGTTTCTTCCCTAGGAGGAGGGGGAAGGGGATAGGGAGAAAATGGTTTCTCCCCCTTTTCCCTTTTCTTTCTTTTCACTGAAATTTGATTGCTTATACAAGAAAGGCAGCATTGTGGGACTAATGTTACTAAATGTTTCACTATTCTGTGTTTCTTCCCTAGGAGGAGGGGAAAGGGATAGGGAGAAAATGTTTTCTCCCCCTTTTTTCTTTTTCCTTTTTTTTTAAGGGGGGAGGGGGGGGTAGGTGGAGGGAATAATATGTGTCCTATTGACACTCTTATATTTGCACTCGGCTCACTTGAATAATGTCAATAGATTTAATTTGTTTGAATTAATATATCAACTGAAAACTTGCTTAATTCTAGCAACGGTGGGGAATATTCTCTTTTTTTTTCTCCTTAGGCAGTCTCCTCCCCCTATACCGTTGGTTTGGGGAGGGGGATTTAGACCTGATCAGGAGGAGGGGGATGGGGGGAGGGAGAGGTTCTCGCCCCCTAATAGAGGTGAGAGGTAGATGGATGTAAGGAAGGGAGGATGGTTGTGGTTTGATCAGAGTGAAGAGGCCACAGGTAAAGCCCCATGGGGGAGCCCAGATGGGCAGGGAGGGGGGGAGGAGGGTTGGGGGGGGAGGGTGTAGGTGGGAGGGAGGGAGGGGTGGGGGAGGGAGGTATCTTAATTATTACAAGAGAAAGGAGAGGTCTTAGTCTGGGCAAGCATCTGGAAGAGTGGGAAAGAGGCTATTCTGAGTTATTGTTTATTCTCGTCCTCAGAGGTTATTACATACTATTGTCTATTTTTGTTCTTCTCTTTATACATGTAGTCTATGGCTTTGAGGATTAGATCATGGAATGTATGGGGGTTGGGGGACCCCATCAAGAGAGCACTGGTCTTAGCATCAATGGAAGGGAGGGGGCCAGGGATACTCTGCCTACAGGAGACACACCTAACTAAAGACACAATGGCCCAGTTGGGTTTACGGAAATTCCCATTTCGTTACCATTCTGTACACTCCTCATATTCGAAGGGAGTGAGCATAATGGTGGGAAAAGGTGTCCCATTTACATGTGAAAAGAGCTGGATAGATGAACAGGGGTCGGTACATATTTTTGGCTTGCTCTATCGAGAGCAGGCCGTATGTACTCGCTAATATTTATATACCCCCCCATTCAAGTTTGATGTCCTACAGAAGTTAGTTGAATTTATGCTGGATGAAACTGGCATTCCCCTGATAGCAGTAGGCGACTATAATGAAGTTTTAGATAGAGCCTATGACAGATTTCCCTCGACATATGAATCAAATTCAGAACAAGGGAGCCGGCTGGCTCAATTTATGGAGGAGACAGGACTAAGGGATATTTGGCGCACTCGCCACCCTCTGATTCGACAATACTCTTGCCTCTCTAGTTCATATGCTACTTTGTCTAGAATCGATATGGCCTTTGGCAACGAGTTGGCATTGGACATGGTAGAGGAGATAGAGTATAGCCCAAGAGGGGTCTCAGACCACTCACCATTAGAATTAGCAATTAGGAGGAGGGAGAGAATCTCTCCAAGAGAATGGAAAATCAGCCCACACTGGCTTGAGCTACTGGGCGAACCACGGGAACTGTTGAACAGCCTGAAAGAATATATCCAAATAAATACAGGCTCGGCAAAATCGGGAGTGGTTTGGGATTCGCTGAAGGCCTACCTTAGGGGCCTGCTGATACAGAGAGTGGCAAGAGTACAAAGAGAATCTAGAGCATGGGAAGAGGACCTTAGAAGTAAAGTGACGTTAGCTGAACAACGGTATATCGAGGACCCATCCTTAAATAGGCGAAGAGAATGGCTTGATAAACAGAAGATCTACAAAATGGCCGTTATGCGAAAGGCAGAGAATCGCCAAATATTCCAGAGACAAACTCAATTTGGCGAGGGGGAATAATTGGGACAAGTACTGTCCTTGTTGGTTCAGGCCAATTCCCCCTCTTCTAATATCATGGCAATCAGGACTCCAACAAGCGGTATCTCAACAGATGGAAGGGAGATAAGAGACACGTTTTACAGCTTCTATAAAAACCTCTATAAATCTAGGGTAGGAAACGAAGGTATGGAAGCTTTTTTCAGGGAGTTTCAGTCCCAACTCTGTCAGAAAATGACAGGGAATTATTGGAATCCCCTATTACACTGGAAGAACTACAGCTCGCAGTGGCGGGAATGTCTAGCTATAAATCACCTGGCCCTGATGGACTTCCAATAGAGATCTACAAGCGTTACGGGGAAATTTTACTCCCAGAACTGCTTCAGATATTAAAAAGTGCCTTTGTGGAAGGGCATCTTCCTCCCTCAATGATGGAGGCAACGATTATTGTAATCCATAAAGAGGGAAAAGACAAACTAGACCCTTCTTCTTATCGCCCAATATCACTGCTCTGCACAGACACAAAAATTATTGCAAAAATTCTTGCAAACCGCCTAAAAAGATGCATTGAGTGTCTTATTCACTCTGATCAATCAGGGTTCATTCCAAACAGGTCAACTAGCATAAACATTAGAAGGGCCTTCTTAAATATACAGATTCCCACTGACAACGAGGGTACTAAAGTACTGTTGGCCCTAGATGCCGCCAAGGCCTTTGACAGCATCGAGTGGCCATACCTATGGAAGGTACTAGATAGCTTCGAATTCGGCCCATCATTCACTAAATGGGTTAGACTCCTATATAGCGAACCGCGAGCAAAAATCAAAATAAATGGCGATGTTTCAGGGACATTCAAACTCGAGAGAGGAACGAGACAGGGCTGTCCCATTTCCCCGCTCCTGTTTGCACTTGCTATGGAGCCTCTTGCTATTAAAACTAGATTAAATAAAGACATACAGGGGTTTAGAAGGGGTTCAGAGGAAGACAGGATATCGCTTTTTGCAGACGATGTCCTGTTCTTCATAGGGGATGTGGATAGATCGCTCAACACAGTAGTCCAAATGGTTAGGGAGTTTGGAAGGTTTTCGGGATTAAATGTCAATTGGGACAAGTTGGCCCTACTCCCAATAGATCCATTATGTGACCTGACAATAGGCGAAATGCCCCAGTTGAAAATCGTAACAAAATTAAAATATTTGAGGGTCTGGATTACTAGGGAGGTCAGGGAGTATACCAACAATAATATAGCTCCACTGTTGTTAAAACTGAAATTAAAAAAAGATATCTGGAGCCGCCTCCCCCTCTCTGTAGCTGGGAGATGCAATCTGATAAAAATGATCTGGCTCCCCCAGATATTATATGTTCTCCACAACTCTCCAATTTGGGTGAACCAAATATGGTTTAAACGAATGGAAACACTATTCAGGGAGCTATTCTGGGAGGTCAGGCCAGAATCAGATTGCAGACGATGCAGCTCCCGTGAAGGAGGGAGGATGGCGGTCCCACATCCGAGAACATATTTCTTGGTGTCCCAGTTACAGCACATGGTGGGTTGTGGCTCCCAAAATCTGGGCAACAACGGCTCCAGATTAATATTATCAAAGGCCCCACATAAAATTCTAATAGAAGCCCTGGAGCCAAACTCATTTCACCACCAATGCCCGACTGTAAAGCTAATCATTAAAGTATGGCAGACTACGAAAGCTTTGCTGGGATATACTGGTGTAACTGAGTTTGCCCCCCTCTGGTATAACAAGAACCTAACAGAACTTAAAGACATAGAAGTTCCTAAAATCTGGGAGAACCAGGGCATAACACGGTTACTACATATGTACGAGGGTAATCTTATCAAAACGTTCTCGAAATTGAGAGATGAATTTAACATACCAAATAAAACATTTTTTAATTATTTACAGATTAGATCTGCACTATACGATAAATTGGGGGCTAAAGCCATAAATCAAAGCGGGGTCTCCAAGAGTCGTGAAAAATGGGAAAGAGACATCGGATTGATAACCCCGGAGCAGTGGAACGAAATTCTACATAGAGGGACATTGGTGTCAATTGCCCCAGCACAGAGATTGTCCCATTTGTTTTTACTGCACCGGGTCTATCATACTCCAAAAAAAAATGCTTGTACTAGGCTGGAACCAAAGCGACCAATGCCCTAGGTGCAAAGCAATAGGGGATTTTATCCACATGTTCTGGAGATGTCCCAAGCTTTTTAGATATTGGACAGAAGTGATAAACAGGATTAATAAAATCTTCAAGACCTCCTTAGAACCGGAGGTTAGAACTTGCCTGCTGGGAGATATGGAAGATCATAGAATTCCAGCAGGAGCCTTAGAAAGCGTGCTTAGATGTCTATTTCAAGCACGAAAGCTAATAGCGCAGAGATGGCAAGCGCACACTCCTCCATCTGTTGAGAACTGGGTTGAAACCATAAATGCTACGATTTGGTGTGAGAGGGTGGCCTTTATCAAACAAGGAAACTATAATAGATTTAGAAGAATGTGGGGACCTTGGTTGAGAGAAATGGGATTTCCCTTGGAAAGATAGCCTCTATATGGGATACGTAAACCCCCCTTACTCTATAATCAGCTAAAATTCCTTAAAGATAAGGAGAAATGAAGCTTCCCCCATCCTTCTTTGCCTCTGACCGGTTTGATTCCGCTTTATGCCTCTTGGATATTTTTGTTTTTACCCTCTTGTGCCTTTTATACTTCCTCTCCAATAACAAACCAAAAGATAACTCAGACAAAGCTACCTGCTCCTGAGCTTCTATAAAACTAACAGGGGGGGAGGGGGGAGGAGCAGGGAGGGAGGAGATAAGGTAACTTAATTAATGTAATGAATTTATACAATGTAAGATTGTTTATATATATGAATGGAATTGGACCAGACAATTTATATTACTTGTATGTAACAGAATTGTATTTGCTCCTATCTATTGGAAAATAATAAAAATAAATTAAGACAAACATGGGTCTGTAATTCACAATATATTCCAGGATATCTTGAACTATTACTGGTTGTTGGTTCTGAACTCAACAGGTTAATTGAAAGAGTGACTCATTCAATGTGGGAACACATACTGTTAGGTGTTAATGTTGTCTGTTGTCATGTAAATGAATCTAGTATGGCTTCTAAGGATCTTTCATTGTGTTGTGCTAATTGACCCTGTATTGTGTGAAGGTCTATTGATGATAATGTGTGTTTTGCTAGATAACAGACAGTCTAAAGGTCAGATGTCTGACTTATCAGCTGTAAAGTTGTATCAGCGTATCAGCTGATCATCAGTGTGTACAGCTGTAAAGTTTGTCAGAGCGGGAGCCAGAATATCTACTAAAAGAATGTGTATTTTATAGCAGGTGAGAGGAGCCGGGATGTCTACCTTGAAAGGTCATATCTCGGAGTCACCTCGTCTGGGTAAATGATTAGTTAATTAGCCCATGTTAATTTATGTTCTGGTTACCTCCTCTAACTGTATATAAGAAACTGATTTTCTCATTAAAGAGTCTATTCGTGTGGAACCTCGAACCTCAAACAGAGCTGTGTGTCTTGTTATTGGGGTTCATTTGCCTGACTGTGGAGTGTCGATAGCTGTCTTGGGTTTGGAATGGAATATCTTCAATGGCGTTAACCCCTATCCCATTTGGGGTTCCGTTACAATATACTTTATATCTATACACAAATGTTTTGCCTTTAATTTCTATTTTAAACTGAATGGGTTGTATTAGAAGGTGAGGCTTCCATACACTTTACCTTCTATCCCCCAATATCTGCTGTACTGATAAGTGTATGAGTATGATCTCAGGTATGTGTATGAAATCATGTCTGACAGAGCAAACTGAGGGCTCTACTTATAGGAAATTCATTCAGCTGTTACACATATTGCTAGAATGTAACACAGTGATTTCCTATGATTGTCAGCTCCATCTAGTGGCCATAACGGTATTTTTCATTAAACACCTCAATCAGTAAAAATAGCACAATAACGCTTTATGGCCACTAGATGGAGCCAAGGAAATCAGTGTATGAATTAAAATACATCCAATGTTCATCATGGCCGCTCACATTCATTCAACTATTTTTATCTTAACAAGACCTCTAAGCGTTTGTAAAATCTTCCACCTCAAAATGTACTCAGCCAATGAGAGGTCATGACTCTGTTTTTATTTTTATACTGCTATCAATGGCCAACACGGTACAACACTTCATCCATGTCTTTGCTGATCTCTGATGTCCTTTTGAACGGTTTCTTACATGATGAAGATCAGCCATGGAGTATATCTGAGGTGTATATCAGGGTGTGCTTCTTCCCCACATGAGACCTGTGATGTCCAGCAACATTCATATACAAGACATTTCCCGCACTCGCTAATACACCTCGAGGGTTGTGTGGGATCCCAGATGTACAGGAAGACAGGACTTCAGTGAGGAACATTTCCCTCACTCAGGACAGGAATACGGCTTCTCCCCCGTGTGAGATCTCTGATGTCTGGAAAGATGGGACTTCTGTGAAAAACATTTCCCACACTCAGGACAGGAATATGGCTTCTGCCCCGTGTGAGATCTCCCATGTGTGTAAAGATTGGACTTCTGTGAAAAACATTTCCCGCATTCAGGACAGGAATACGGCTTCTCCCCCGTGTGAGATCTCTGATGTGCGGAAAGATCGGACTTCACTGAAAAACATTTCCCGCACTCAGGACAGGAATATGGCTTCTCCCCCGTGTGAGTTCTCTGATGTGTGTAAAGATTGGACTTCTCTGAAAAACATTTTCCGCACTCAGGACAGGAATATGGCTTCTGCCCCGTGTGAGATCTCTGATGTGCGGAAAGATTGGACTTCTGTGAAAAACATTTCCCGCACTCAGGACAGGAATGCGACTTCTCCCCCGTGTGAGATCTCCGATGTGTGGAAAGACTGGACTTCTGTGAAAAACATTTCCCGCACTCAGAACAGGAATACGGCTTCTGCCCGGTGTGAGATCTCTGATGTGTGTAAAGATAGGAATTCTGTGAAAAACATTTCCCGCACTCAGGACAGGAATACGGCTTTTCCCCCGTGTGCGTTTTCTGATGTTTATAAAGACTGGACTTCACTGAAAAACGTTTCCCACACTCAGGACAAGAATGTGGCTTTTCCCCCGTGTGAGAGCTCTGATGATTATATAGATTGCACTTCACTGAAAAACATTTCCCGCACTCAGGACAGCAATGTGGCTTCTCCCCTGTGTGAGCTCTAATATGCACATTAAGATGGTATTTAGAATGGAAACACTTCCCACACTGAGGACAGGAATACGGCTTCTCCCCCGTGTGAAATATTTTATGCAGATTAAGATGGGATTTAGAAAGGAAACACTTCCCGCACTCAGTACAGGAAAAGCTCTTCACTCTTGGAAGGACGGCACCGTCCCGCACAGTCTGGGGTTCCTCAGGATAAGAGGAATACGATGGTCCGGCACCGTCCCGCACAGTCTGAGGTTTCTCAGGATAAGAGGAATACGATGGTCCATCTACACTTTGTGGTGCCGGATGGACATTTGAGGTAGTCGGGTTTTCTCCTGGACTATACTGTGTGATGTCCTCATCTTCTACTTTACAGTCTGGAGACAAAGTGAGACAATCCTCTGAGGTTTTCCTCACCTCCCGTCCATCTACTAAAATAGAAATATAAAGATTATTACTAGACATGAGCAGATTGGTTCCCTTAAACCAGGACTCCGCCCACATCAGGCAGCTTTGTCTCTGAGGATCTTACAATTCCCCCCTCAAGGTGACTAGTAAATGGCTCCTCTGTAGGGCGGCAACTAATGATTATTTTCAGAATTGATTAGTTGGCCGATTATTGTTTTGATCAATCGACTAATTATATAAAAACCTTAAAAAAAATTGGTATATAATGGAGTTAATATTCTTGAATATCTATATAGAGCGGTAAATATAAATCTCCAGATATATAGTTGGATATTTAATCCACTCTGAGGATAACAGACAGATAGATGTATTATTAGAGGGTGAATCTGCTACAAATCACAATCAGAGAACAACATTAATAAAATATAAAAAGAGGTAAAACGCTGTTTTGCAGATGATTAGACAGGAGTGTAATATAATATGATGGGTGACAGACTCCCTTGTCATAGACAGGTAGGTGGGTACAAGCTCCCTGCACCTGATGTCACTTATGCTGGCCGTACACAAACTCATTTTTCTTTCACAAAAACATTCATCCAATTTTCTAACCATTAGTGGGTCAAATCGGCGTTCATTTTCCACCACAGTGACGGGAAAATTGGAAGGAGCAGAACAGAAAACTTTTCTCCATAGAACAAATTCTCACATGGTGGGTGTGGTTTTTACTCAGAAGTTACAGTCATTTTATAATTGAATGGTAAAAGAAAGTGGAATTTTCTATCTACACTCGTCCTTTCATCGAATGTACAAATCATTTTCATACAAATATTTGTGTGAATATTCTCCTCCAATAATAGATCCGTGTATGACCAGCATAGGACATTTATAGCAGCAGCATGAGTTTATTTCATCATCTGTTATGATGGGATAAAAAATATTCCTTTATAGTACAAAAACATCAGATAATCACTACTATAAGGGATTCATTTATACTGTGAGATAGGGAAAGTAATATTTCTTATATCATATATATAATAATAAATATACCCAGAAGTAGGATATATGGGGATTTTACCTGGGAGTCACACATAAAGATATATAGAGGTTAGAGGGGGAACCTACCTGCTCTGTGTAATTGGTTTGCACAGAGCAGGCCTGATCCTCCTCTTCTGGACCACCCAACTTCATGCTCCTCCTGCCTTCAGAGTTCCCCTATAGCAAACTGCAAAGTATAGTATAGAGTTCCCCTATAGGAAGGTACACAGTATAGTATAGAGTTCCCCTATAGGAAGGTACAAAGTATAGTATAGAGTTCCCCTATAGGAAGGTACAAAGTATAGTATAGAGTTCCCCTATAGGAAGGTACAAAGTATAGTATAGAGTTCCTCTATAGGGAGGTACAAAGTATAGTATAGAGTTCCCCTATAGGAAGGTACAAAGTATAGTATAGAGTTCCCCTATAGGAAGGTACAAAGTATAGTATATAGTTCCCCTATAGGAAGGTACAAAGTATAGTATAGAGTTCCCCTATAGGAAGGTACAAAGTATAGTATAGAGTTCCCCTATAGGAAGGTACAAAGTATAGTATAGAGTTCCCCTATAGGAAGGTACAAAGTATAGTATAGAGTTCCCCTATAGGAAAGTACAAAGTATAGTATAGAGTTCCCCTATAGGAAGGTACAAAGTATAGTATAGAGTTCCCCTATAGGAAGGTACAAAGTATAGTATAGAGTTCCCCTATAGGAAGGTACAAAGTATAGTATAGAGTTCCCCTATAGGAAGGTACAAAGTATAGTATAGAGTTCCCCTATAGGAAAGTACAAAGTATAGTATAGAGTTCCCCTATAGGAAGGTACAAAGTATAGTATAGAGTTCTCCTATAGGAAGGTATAAAGTATAGTATAGAGTTCCCCTATAGGAATGTACAAAGTATAGTATAGAGTTCCCCTATAGGAATGTACAAAGTATAATATAGAGTTCCCCTATAGGAAGGTACAAAGTATAGTATAGAGTTCCCCTATAGGAAGGTACAAAGTATAGTATATAGTTCCCCTATAGGAAGGTACAAAGTATAGTATAGAGTTCCCCTATAGGAAGGTACAAAGTATAGTATAGAGTTCCCTATAGGAAGGTACAAAGTATAGTATAGAGTTCCCCTATAGGAAGGTACAAAGTATAGAGTTCCCCTATAGGAAGGTACAAAGTATAGTATAGAGTTCTCCTATAGGAAGATACAAAGTATAGTATAGAGTTCCCCTATAGGAAGGTACAAAGTATAGTATAGAGTTCCCCTATAGGAAAGTACAAAATATAGTATAGAGTTCCCCTATAGGAAGGTACAAAGTATAGTATAGAGTTCCCCTATAGGAAGGTACAAAGTATAGAGTTCCCCTATAGGAAGGTACAAAGTATAGTATAGAGTTCCCCTATAGGAAAGTACAAAATATAGTATAGAGTTCCCCTATAGGAATGTACAAAGTATAGTATAGAGTTCTCCTATAGGAAGGTACAAAGTATAGTATAGAGTTCCCCTATAGGAGGGTACAAAGTATAGTATAGAGTTCCCCTATAGGAGGGTACAAAGTATAGTATAGAGTTCCCCTATAGGAAGCCACAAAGTATAGTATAGAGTTCTCCTATAGGAAGGTACAAAGTATAGTATAGAGTTCTCCTATAGGAAGGTACAAAGTATAGTATAGAGTTCCCCTATAGGAAGGTACAAAGTATAGTATAGAGTTCCCCTATAGGAAGGTACAAAGTATAGTATAGAGTTCCCCTATAGGAAGATACAAAGTATAGTATAGAGTTCCCCTATAGGAAGGTACAAAGTATAGTATAGAGTTCCCCTATAGGAAGGTACAAAGTATAGTATAGAGTTCCCCTATAGGAAGATACAAAGTATAGTATAGAGTTCCCCTATAGGAAGGTACAAAGTATAGTATAGAGTTCCCCTATAGGAAGGTACAAAGTATAGTATAGAGTTCCCCTATAGGAAGGTACAAAATATAGTATAGAGTTCCCCTATAGGAAGGTACAAAGTATAGTATAGAGTTCTCCTATAGGAAGGTACAAAGTATAGTATAGAGTTCCCCTATAGGAAGGTACAAAGTATAATATAGAGTTCCCCTATAGGAAGGTACAAAGTATAGTATAGAGTTCCCCTATAGGAAGGTACAATGTATAGTATAGAGTTCCCCTATAGGAAGGTACAAAGTATAGTATAGAGTTCCCCTATAGGAAGGTACAAAGTATAGTATAGAGTTCCCCTATAGGAAGGTACAAAGTATAGTATAGAGTTCCCCTATAGGAAGGTACAAAGTATAGTATAGAGTTCTCCTATAGGAAGGTACAAAGTATTGTATAGAGTTCCTCTATAGGAAGGTACAAAGTATAGTATAGAGTTCCCCTATAGGAAGGTACAAAGTATAGTATAGAGTTCTCCTATAGGAAGGTACAAAGTATAGTATAGAGTTCTCCTATAGGAAGGTACAAAATATAGTATAGAGTTCCCCTATAGGAAGGTACAAAGTATAGTATAGAGTTCCCCTATAGGAAGGTACAAAGTATAGTATAGAGTTCCCCTATAGGAAGGTACAAAGTATAGTATAGAGTTCTCCTATAGGAAGGTACAAAGTATAGTATAGAGTTCTCCTATAGGAAGGTACAAAGTATAGTATAGAGTTCCCCTATAGGAAGGTACAAAGTATAGTATAGAGTTCCCCTATAGGAAGGTACAAAGTATAGTATAGAGTTCCCCTATAGGAAGGTACAAAGTATAGTATAGAGTTCCCCTATAGGAAGGTACAAAGTATAGTATAGAGTTCCCCTATAGGAAGCCACAAAGTATAGTATAGAGTTCTCCTATAGGAAGGTACAAAGTATAGTATAGAGTTCTCCTATAGGAAGGTACAAAGTATAGTATAGAGTTCTCCTATAGGAAGGTACAAAGTATAGTATAGAGTTCCCCTATAGGAAGGTACAAAGTATAGTATAGAGTTCCCCTATAGGAAGGTACAAAGTATAGTATAGAGTTCTCCTATAGGAAGGTACAAAGTATAGTATAGAGTTCCCCCTATAGGAAGGTACAAAGTATAGTATAGAGTTCCCCTATAGGACGGTACAAAGTATAGTATAGAGTTCCCCTATAGGAAGGTACAAAGTATAGTATAGAGTTCTCCTATAGGAAGGTACAAAGTATAGTATAGAGTTCCCCTATAGGAAGGTACAAAGTATAGTATAGAGTTCTCCTATAGGAAGGTACAAAGTATAGTATAGAGTTCCCCTATAGGAAGGTACAAAGTATATTATAGAGTTCCCCTATAGGAAGGTATAAAGTATAGTATAGAGTTCTCCTATAGGAAGGTACAAAGTATAGTATAGAGTTCCCCTATAGGAAGGTATAAAGTATAGTATAGAGTTCTCCTATAGGAAGGTACAAAGTATAGTATAGAGTTCCCCTATAGGAAGGTACAAAGTATAGTATAGAGTTCCCCTATAAGAAGGTACAAAGTATAGTATAGAGTTCCCCTATAGGAAGGTACAAAGTATAGTATAGAGTTCTCCTATAGGAAGCCACAAAGTATAGTATAGAGTTCTCCTATAGGAAGGTACAAAGTATAGTATAGAGTTCCCCTATAGGAAGGTACAAAGTATATTATAGAGTTCCCCTATAGGAAGGTATAAAGTATAGTATAGAGTTCTCCTATAGGAAGGTACAAAGTATAGTATAGAGTTCCCCTATAGGAAGGTATAAAGTATAGTATAGAGTTCTCCTATAGGAAGGTACAAAGTATAGTATAGAGTTCCCCTATAGGAAGGTACAAAGTATAGTATAGAGTTCCCCTATAGGAAGGTACAAAGTATAGTATAGAGTTCCCCTATAGGAAGGTACAAAGTATAGTATAGAGTTCTCCTATAGGAAGGTACAAAGTATAGTATAGAGTTCCCCTATAGGAAGGTACAAAGTATAGTATAGAGTTCCCCTATAGGAAGGTACAAAGTATAGTATAGAGTTCCCCTATAGGAAGGTACAAAGTATAGTATAGAGTTCCCCTATAGGAAGGTACAAAGTATAGTATAGAGTTCCCCTATGGGATGGCCTTATAGATATAACCTTACATGTATATAATTTTATATTGTTAGATGGTATTTTATGAGGTTGTAAATATATGAGATTGGAGATCTATAGAATAATTTTAGTTATTGTGTATTCTAGTGTTGCACGTATTGCAGTGTATATGAATGATATGCGGGTTAAACATAGGGATGACAGCAATGATTTAATGGCCCTATAATGTATTAGTAATTGACTCCTCCCCCTCATTATCACTTTCTGTTTATAGTTCCAAAGTCTGAGGATGTTATCACATTAGTATCAACATGTAAAAGTCTGTCCTCCAATCACATCATCAGATATACAATGTCCCTGGCGGACACCGGGCCTGGCCTTAGGTAGTGAGTATCAGTTTGTCCCCCGCCTTGGTGGGACACAGTCTCTCTGCCCCCCCCCCTTATTCTAAGGGCGTCATCATTAATTCTTGTCCATTTCCTTTCCAGTATATTATGTTACAACACTCCTGATGAATGGCTGTAATGCCAGGAAACGCGTTGAGTGCCACTAGATGCCCTAAGTTACCTGTCCCTGCTATGTTTGTTTTTTAACCCATTTATCTTATGTACAATTATTATGTGAATTCCCATTTGTATTGCATGCTATGTAGCAGCATATTTAGTGTAAGTCATGTGACTACCTATTTATTTGATACAATATTTTTCTACAATGTAACAATAAATCATGTCTTGTAAATTTTATGTTTCTGTCCATAGAGTATATAGTGCAGGGGTCGGGAGTATGTAATGTACAACATAGAGTATATAGTGCAGGGGTCAGGAGTATGTAATGTACAACATAGAGTATATAGTGCAGGGGTCAGGAGTATGTAATGTACAACATAGAGTATATAGTGTAAGGCTCAGCCCTCAAATTTTCTACTCACATTTTGCTATTGGAAAATTATGGTTGGCAAGCGTGGGCTGCCTCAGAGGGGGGAGTGGGGCGAGCACCACCGGCAGGTGGGGGTTGAACGGGAGCCGTTTTCCCAGCCAGGTGAAGAGAGGAGAGGAAGAGTCGAGCTGGCCGATCATCAGAAAATGGGGATTGCCCACTGTAACAGCTTTCATTTGAATTGCTGGGTTCCTGGCAGCCCTCACCTTTACATACAGCCTCGCCTCCTCAGCCAGCACTGCTCACATCACACAGTCCGCCTCCTCGCCCAACGCATTTGATAAACAGAGCATCGGTCCAATGCAGGGAGGCGGGACTGTGTGACGTGAGGAGGGGGACTGTGTGACGTGAGGAGGGAAGACTGTGCGACGGTGAGCGCCACCGGAAACCCAGCAATTCAAATGAAAGCTGTTACAGTGGGCAATCCCCTCTCTCTGATGATCAGCCAGCTCGACTCTTCCTCTGCACAGGTGAGGCTGTAGTGACGGGCACTGGTGAGACTGTACTGATGAGCACAGGTCATGCTGTGCTGAGGGGCACTGATAAAGTTGTTAATATTTATTTTTGTAACTTAATTCTGCATAAAACATTTAAGTGTCATTTCATGAGATAATTTATGAGGGAATGTTTAGGGGCAGGGACTTGTTGGGTTGGGTGGGGCAACTGGTGGTGAGTAACCCTTAAGGTCTGGCTAGTAGCTCAGGACTTAAAATGTTGAGCCCTGGTGTAAGGGTCAGGACTCATAATATTGGTATTCAGTAATCAGTGGTGAATGAAATGTTTACTGGAAACAAGTTGCAGAGATCCCACACCGCTGCCTCCCATCTCCTGAGACTGCACTCAGTGACTTGGGTCTGAGACTATACAGACATATCCCTCCACCCGGCACAGCCAGCAGACAACAGAGCAAGTAATCCCGGGAGAATTGTTCTGTCAGAGATCTCACTAGACCCGGGCATGGGACAGAAGACCCAAGGTACATACCCCAGGTGTCTAGATCTAGTAACATCTATGGTGAAAATCAACATTTTGCTGCTGGTTGGACCCCAGAATCTCCATAAGTCCAGTCTAGAGACATAAATTGTGTCTGCAGCACAGAGAAGGAAGATTATCCGAGAGAAATACAGGAAAACAGGACGGGGAACACAGCTCAGGAAAGTGACCAGGGGATTACAGGCTGATATCACCCAGTCCCCGCCCTACTCTGGACCAATCAGTGAGCAGTATGGGTGGAGGAATGGATTTAGTGTTAATGACCCACCTGTGCTGATCTCTGTAGGAGTGTCCGCCTCGATAAATGTCCCCGTTATTCCATCCTCCTCCATAGACTGCTGATCATCCCTCACATACGTCTCTTCTTCTTCTGATTTCACCTCAAATTCTATATCGATTGGATCTCCACTCTAAACCAAGAGAATGAGAGAGAATATCATCTGTAAGATATAAACTTACATACAAAATCCACACATCATCTCCACCAGTCCATGTTCTAGATGCTCCACCCCACCGACCTTGTAACAGTGGGGGATGGCGTGACCTTCCTGTGTGGAATCCCGGGAATACAGAGGACGGGGACATCTCTCTGGGGGGTTCCTGGTATTAGGTGGCTCCATCATATCCTTGTATCCTTCTGAAAACTCCTCCATCACTCCATACTCCTCATCCTCCTCTTTATACTCTTCTTTAACATCAATATTATCATCCCCAAGGTTTCCACTCTGAATATATAATAAAACATTCATTGTAACAAACATGCTGTGTATAAATCAGAACCACCAATAATTGTTCCTCATCTACCTGATGATGGTGGGGGATGGTGTGACCTTCCTGTGTGGAATCCCGGGAATACAGAGGACGGGGACATCTCTCTGGTGGGTTTCTGTAGCTGGATGACTCCACCATGGTGTCCTGGTACAGATCTTTGTATCCTTTTAGAGACTCTGACTCCTCCATCACCCCATCCTCATCATCCTCCTCCTTTATCTCTTCTTTAACCTCAACTTTAGGATCTCTCAGGTTTCCACTCTGAATAGAGAATAAAAATGACATCAATGGTAACAATGCAGATAATGTACAGATCCTAATGATACTATCAGTGATTGTTCCTCATCTACCTGATGATGGCGGGGGATGGTGTGACCTTCCTGTGTGGAATCCCGGGAATACAGAGGACGGGGACATCTCTCTGGTGGGTTCCCATTACTGGATCCATCTGTAGGAAACACACACACTGACTGAATACATTGGGCCAGATCCACAAAAACCTGACGTAACTTAAAAAATCCAATTTAAGTTACACTGCCTTAAAGTTTCTACCTAAGTGCCTGATCCACAAAGCACTTATCTAGAAATTTCAGGCTGTGTAACTAAAATTCCGCCGGCGCAAGGCGTTCCTATTCAAATGGGGCGAGTCCCATTTAAATGAGGCGCGCTCCCGCGCCGGCCGTACTGCGCATGCGCGCCGGCCGTACTGCGCATGCGCGAAGTTACGTTACGCCGAGTTTTGAGGATCGCGACGGCTTAAAGTTGCGTCGGGGATAAAAAAAATGACAGCGGCATGCATTCCTGAGGGAGAACTCCATGCCCATTTTCAAAGAAAAAAACGGCATGGGTTCCCCCCCCAGGAGCATACCAGGCCCTTAGGTCTGGCATGGGTTGTAAGGAGACCCCCCCACGCCGAAAAATTGACGTAGGGGGTCCCCCTACAATCCATACCAGACCCGTATCCAAAGCACGCTACCCGGCCAGCCAGGAAGGGAGTGGGGACGAGCGAGCGCCCCCCCCCCTCCTGAGCCGTGCCAGGCCGCATGCCCTCAACATGGGGGGGTTGGGTGCTCTGGGGCAGGGGGGCGCACTGCGGGCCCCCCCACCTCAGAGCACCCTGTCCCCATGTTGATGAGGACAGGACCTCTTCCCGACAACCCTTGCCATTGGTTGTCGGGGTCTGCGGGCGGGGGCTTATCGGAATCTGGGAGTCCCCTTTAATAAGGGGGCCCCCAGATACCGGCCCCCCACCCTAAGTGAATGGATATGGGGTACATCGTACCCCTATCCATTCACCTGGAGGCAAAAAGTAAAAGTTAATAAACACACAACACAAGGCTTTTTAAAATATTTTATTATTCTGCTCCGGAGGCCCCCCCTGTCTTCGTTATTAGCTCAATTAGCAGGGGGGGCTTCTTCTTCCACTCTCCGGGGGTCTTCCACTCTCCGGGGGTCTTCCGCTCTCCGGGGGGGCTTCTCCGGACTCCGGGGGGGCTTCTCCGGACTCCGGGGGGCTTCTTCCATCTTCTCCCCTCTTCCGCTCTTGACTCGGCGAACCCCGGTTCTTCTGCAGCTCTCCGGTGCCTTCTTCTTCAGCGCTGGCTGCCTGCTATGTTTGTGTGTTAGCTCGATTTCAAACAGGCAGCCGGCGCGGTCTTCTGTGGCGTCAGGGTCTTCTGGTCTTCTGTTCTTCCGATGTTGCCTCGTCGCCTGTTGTCGCTGTAATGATGGAAGCGCGCCTTGCATCACATTTATATAGGCATCACCGTCCCATCATGCTCCGGTAGGTACCCACGTGGTGGGTGCCTACCCACGTGCACCCACCACGTGGGTACCTGCCGGAGCATGATGGGACGGTGATGCCTATATAAATGTGATGCAAGGCGCGCTTCCATCATTACAGCGACAACAGGCGACGAGGCAACATCGGAAGAACAGAAGACCAGAAGACCCTGACGCCACAGAAGACCGCGCCGGCTGCCTGTTTGAAATCGAGCTAACACACAAACATAGCAGGCAGCCAGCGCTGAAGAAGAAGGCACCGGAGAGCTGTAGAAGAACCGGGGTTCGCCGAGTCAAGAGCGGAAGAGGGGAGAAGATGGAAGAAGCCCCCCGGAGTCCGGAGAAGCCCCCCCGGAGTCCGGAGAAGCCCCCCCGGAGAGCGGAAGACCCCCGGAGAGTGGAAGACCCCCGGAGAGTGGAAGAAGAAGCCCCCCCTGCTAATTGAGCTAATAACGAAGACAGGGGGGGCCTCCGGAGCAGAATAATAAAATATTTTAAAAAGCCTTGTGTTGTGTGTTTATTAACTTTTACTTTTTGCCTCCAGGTGAATGGATAGGGGTACGATGTACCCCATATCCATTCACTTAGGGTGGGGGGCCGGTATCTGGGGGCCCCCTTATTAAAGGGGACTCCCAGATTCCGATAAGCCCCCGCCCGCAGACCCCGACAACCAATGGCAAGGGTTGTCGGGAAGAGGTCCTGTCCTCATCAATATGGGGACAGGGTGCTCTGGGGTGGGGGGGGCGGCAGTGCGCCCCCCTGCCCCAGAGCACCCAACCCCCCCATGTTGAGGGCATGCGGCCTGGCACGGCTCAGGAGGGGGGGGGCGCTCGCTCGTCCCCACTCCCTTCCTGGCTGGCCGGGTAGCGTGCTTTGGATACGGGTCTGGTATGGATTGTAGGGGACCCCCTACGTCGATTTTTCGGCGTAGGGGGGGTCCCCTTACAACCCATACCAGACCTAAGGGCCTGGTATGCTCCTGGGGGGGAACCCATGCCGGTTTTGTTTTTTACAAATTGACGTGGAGTTCTCCCTCGGGAAAGCATACCAAATGCCGTCGCTGGAATGGGCCTTTACAAGGTGTGACTAACTTTACACTTTGTAAAACGAGCCCTAATTTTACACTTGCAAAATAACACTTACGGCGCAAAAAGGAAGCTAGAAAGCTTTGTGGATCGCCTTAAGTGCTAATTTGCATACTAGCAACGGCATTTCGACTCGAAATGCCCCCAGCGGCGGATGCGGTACTGCATCCTAAAATTAGGCAGTGTAATTCAATTACACATGCCGGATCTTCTGTGTAACTTTGGAAAAAGCCTTTTGAGGATCGTTTCCAAAGTTACACACAGACTGAACAGCAGTTAAGTCGGAGTATCTCTTTTGAGGATCTGGCCCAACGTTTCTATGTGTTTATCAGATGATGGGGGATCTAGGTGGAGCCTCCGTACTGCTCTCTCCTTTACAATAAAGTCTCCTCTTACCCGGTGATGTGAGGGGCGGCTGATTGTCCATCATGACGTCCTTGTAGAGATCCTTGTGTCCTTCTAAATACTCCCACTCCTCCATGGAGAAATAGACAGTGACATCCTGACACCTTATAGGAACCTGACACACACAATGATACAGTCACCATCCAGACACACCCCTTGTCTGTTACTGGATAATGTCCCAGAATTCCCGGCACCGCTCACCTCTCCTCTATCATCTCTCTGGTGACTTCTAGAATCTTCTTTGTATTTCTCTATTCTATCAGGGAGGGAGGTGGAGGCAATGTGATGGTCATATGATCTCCAGTAAATGTGTATATAGACTGCGCTGACAAAAATATAAATAAAGATTATTAAACAGTTTGTCACATGTAAAAAATAAAGAAATGAATGAGACCAGAAAATACAACTAATGTCCAAAGAATCAAAAATTCCCCTTCAAATATTAGTTGCTTGAAAAACAAAAGGTAGGTGATCAGGTGCTCTGCCATTAGTAACAGATAAACATGTTACCACTTCCAGGGGACCCCACATGGATGACACTCACCACAATGGATGGACCTTCTATTACTAGATAGGTCTCACTGTGCATTTTGGTTGGACCCGCTGTGTATCTTGTCACCAACCTGACCATTCACATGTAACTGGATGTGATTTCTACCAATGCCAAACACTGCCACACCCCCATTAATAAAAGTGGTAAAATCCATTTAGTATAGACCAGTGGGATCGAAACTGTGGCCTTTATATGGCCCTTGGGGTACTATTCCATCCACTGACACCAACGATTCGGCACCATTCATTTAATTGATATGAACAATGGGGTACAGTTCCTCCCACCGACGCCAATGATGGGGCATTGTTTACTTTAAATGGACATTTTCTACTTCCACTGGCCCCTCTAAAGTCTAAACTGGCCCTTTGTTTAGAAAGTTTGGAGACCCCTGATATAGACTGATGAGGTGAGAAGGTGATTGGTGGGAAAGGTGACACATCTTCAAAATGAAGAGTGTTTTCTGGCGTCGTAAGTGGGGAAATGTTCTGACCCTGAAGGGATTAATCTACATTTCCACACTATATATGTGTGTATCATCATCTGCTGGGGATAAAAGACGTCACAGTGATTATGGAGGAAAAGGACGGACATGTCGGGGTTACTGGGTGTAAATAGAAAATAAGATCTTATTACCTCCTCTGCTGCTACTTCCAACGACGTCTCCTCTCTAATTCCTCCCGACTCACCTCTCACCCGGAAATTCCTGTCTGTATTCCATAGAGATCTCCTGGCTGGATATAAGTGAGATCACCACCTTGTGGAGCTCAGAGGAACTGCAGCCCTGAGAAACATCTCGTAGTGTGAACACGGCCTTGTGCTGTGTATGTATGTACTGTATATCCTTATAGATGGGTCATCTCCACTCCCACCAAGGGGGAGGGAAATATATTACTGCCTAGTCCAGACTTTATCAGCCAGGGTTCCTCCAAAGGGTTTTAGGGGTTCTTTGTGCAATGAACAATTTCTTTCTCTCCTTAACAACGATTTCACGATAATGTAAGCATTTCCTTCTTTCACTGATCACTGATATGAGGGGATCCTTCTCCCATCGGTCACCAATAAGGGACCAATAAACAGATCACTTGTTTGGTTTTGTTTGGGTTTGGAGTGAATTTGCCCTGTTTGGGGTGAGATAACGGCTGCACTGATTGGGCATTCAGCCAAGATGAACCTTCAGTTGCAGTATGACTACCAATGCTAAACGTGGCAGCTTCCCACCTCAGTGAGTGCAGATTTTAGTATTTCCTTCTAATAAAAGACATTACATGATGTGGGATTCCCATTTCTCTCCTCCCTGTGTGTGTATGAAGAGGCGGAGCTCTGAGTGTGTATGAAGAGGCGGAGCCCTGAGTGTGTATGAAGAGGCGGAGCTCCTAAGTGTGTATGAAGAGGCGGAGCTCCTGATTGTGTATGAAGAGGCGGAGCTCTGAGTGTGTATGAAGAGGCGGAGCTCTGAGTGTGTATGAAGAGGAGGAGCTCCTGAGTGTGTATGAAGAGGTGGAGTCCTGAGTGTATATGAAGAGGCGGAGCCCTGAGTGTGTATGAAGAGGCGGAGCTCTGAGTGTGTATGAAGAGGCAGAGCTCCTGAGTGTGTATGAAGAGGCGGATCTGTGAGTGTGTATGAAGAGGCGGGGCCCTGATTGTGTATGAAGAGGCGGAGCTCCTGCTGGAACAGCAGTCGGAGGAGGAAGCCGAGTCTAGGAGGGAGACTGACAGAAACCGCAGCAGACTTGCAGGAGTGAGCGAGGAGGATCCATCGGAGGTGAGGAGAGTGGGAAGGATGTTGGTGACTCTGGTAGATGAAAAGCTGGGAGTCATATTGCTCTGGTGAGTGGGGAAGCACTACTAAGGGGGCGCCATCACGTGTGTAAGAGGTGGAAGAAGGCGTGGCTACACTACAGCTGGCACAGTTTGGAGCACCGAGAACTTTCACACCTTATCAACTTTTCATTGATTTGTGGATTTTTTTTAGAAAAATAAGTTAATTGAAGTAGATGTAAAGAGGAAGCAGTGGACTTGCAGAGAACACTATATTGAGTACAAAATATTGTATGATTACATGAATTTACACAGATTTATACTTTATTTATTATAGCAACAAACATTATAAGAATAAAGAAGTAGGTGCAAAGTGGAAGTTGTGGATCTGCAGGAAACATCATCCTGAGTACAAAGCTCTTTATGTTGTCTATGAATTTGCACATGGATCAGATTACTTCATTTATTGATAAACACCATAAGATGAATGAAGTAGGTGTAAAGTGGAAGCAGTAGATCTGCAGGGAACAGCATCCTGAGTACAAAGCACTTTATGTTGTATATGAATTTGCACATGGATCAGATTACTTCATTTATAGATAAACACCATAAGATGAATGAAGTAGGTGTAAAGTGGAAGCAGTAGATCTGCAGAGAATATTATTGGGGCCCCTAGCACTTTATATATGAATGTCTCCACATATTTTAGTGTATTTGTGATAATTGATGGGCGGCACACACAATAGGACAGCGCTGTGACACATAATGCTCTTCTAGGTGATAA